>NC_069499.1:1472487644-1472595144 GCF_027579735.1 Bombina bombina | reverse complement strand
CATATTCTGCTATGATTAGATCTGCTAAGCAGTTGCTTTAAGACTCAGATTCTAATTCCTCAGAATCGTTTTTTGAGGGTGCAGTTCTTTCTTATGATCAGGAGTCTGTTTCTGATCAGGATACTGAATTGTTGTTCTTTTTTAAGATTGAACATCTTAGGATTCTTTTAAAGGAGGAACTGAGTACATTAGGGGTACAGGATTTAAAACCTACTGTAGAAAATTCAATTACAATTTTGGATTTGATTTTCAAGCCATCATTTAAGACCCCAGAGGTTTTTGGGGTTATGTTTCAAGCTTGGTCTTCCTTTTAATCCAACGTCTGCTTTTAAAAAGATGTTCCCTTTGCCCGCTACTAGTGTGGAGCTTTGGGAGACATTTACAAAAGTTGATGGTGCCATTTGTCCTCTTGTTAGAAGGACTGCTATTCCTATAGAACGGCGGCTTTCAAACTGTGGGGTGCCCCTCCTCATGGGGGTGCGAAATCATGTTAGGGGAGGCGCGGGAAAAGTGCTGCGCTAATCCAAAGAGGAGTTTGGCAGAGAAGGCTCATATAATAAGGTAATCTGCTATTAACAGTAACCAAATACCATTGTGTTCCATTATTACTTAATTTGTAGTCGGTATTCCTGCCTGCTATCAATATAGCACAGTCATATTTCAGTAATGTTAGTAATTAAACAGGATTGGGCAACTCCAATTGTACCAGCTCTCTATTCTTTATACACTATTGTTTTAGGGCATTTGGGGAGACCCTAAAAGCTGTCAACCATATAATTCTGTATATTGGAACTTGGGAGCCGATTTAACATGCCCCAAATGGTGCCTAATGCATCTGTTTCCTCGCGAGCCTTCAGGCTCGCCGGAAACAGGAGTTAAGAAGCAGCGGTCTTAAGACTGCTACACCTTAACTCGTCCGCTGCTTCTGAGGCTGCGGACATCAATCCGCCCGATCAAATACGATCGGGTTGATTGACACCCCCTGCTAGCGGCCGATTGGCCACGTATCTGCAGGGGGCGGCATTGCACAAGCAGTTCACCAGAACTGCTTGTGCAATGTTAAATGTCGACAGCATATGCTGTCTGCATTTAGCGATGCAGGGTGGACATGATTTGCTATAGCAAATAGTATCTGCCCGGGGTATGATAAATCTACCCCATAGTGTGAGCTCATGCAGTGCCGGTCTTTATACTTCTCCAAAAATCCACACTACAGTTAATGGCGAATTGTGTAGAATTAAAGGGAGTGGGGCTGAGAGAGGCATGCAGACACTGACAGCTATGTGTGTTCATCCCTTAGTGGCAGTACACGATACTTGTGTGTGTTCACTGGTTTCAGTGACATGAGACCTGTGCCAGTCCTGCAGTATCTCTGACATAAAACAAACCCTTTGTTGTCAGTGACAAAAGACCATATTCTCCAAACCCTTGATGTCTGTGATAGGGGTTTGCTGTCAGTGAAAAGAGACACTGTAAACCCTGTATCAATGATGTGTATGTTTGAGATTGTGTGTGTGTATGTGTGAGTGTGTGTATGAATGAGATTGTGTGTATGTGTGAGTGTGTGTGTATGAATGAGATTGTGTGTTTGTATGTACTGTATGATAATGTGTGTTTGTATGTATGAGATTGTACATGAATGAGATTGTGTGAGGGATAGAGAACTTCCGTTGGGGGAGGAGCTGTGCAGCATACCTGCATGTCGGCGAAGAGATTCATCATCTCCCCACTCATAGCCACTTACCCCTGAGAACTTGCAGGGGTATTTATAGTGTGTGGCGCTTTGCGTGGCCACGGCCGCCTGAGTTTGCAGCCCTCCTAAGCCGTATTGGACTTGCGATACCATCGCAGTACTTTTTAACTTTTTCAGGGATTCCCTGTAAGCTGTGCACAGAAGGTAAAATGCTAATTGACAGCAGGTGGGACTAAGAAGCAAGGCTTCCTTTTTCAAGACGCCGGCTTGTTTGGTTTCCGACACCCTGCTGCGAACACTGAAGGTAAGCTCTTGCCTGGTAATAGCAAGGGGAGGCGCCTGCTGGAAGCCGTGCAGTCCGGACCGCAACATTGGGAAACAGTTACAAGTAGTGCAGGGGATACCTGGTTGCCATTTGTTGCTAGATTAAGGCTACACTTCAACCTGTAGACAGCGCAGGAGATCTCCAGATCACCACCATTCCACTGTACTGCCGTTACAGAGCCAGCCTGCCAGCCTCATCTTTTTGGGGCTCACAGAAAATTGCTTATCCGCATTTGGTGGATGGACAGGAGTTCAGTAAAAGCAAGTACTCTTTCTGTCATAAGGCGGTCCTGATATAAGACGCAAAATTTCTAAGTCCTATGTGTGGGGTACTGTTGTTGATATGCATATAATTGCTGGTGTTATCTTTCCTTACAGCAAGTTTCAACGTAGCCACCTTTTAGCCTCATAAAAATTCCCCAAGGAAATTTTGAGTTCCGTTTGATTCTTTTAAAGGGTATTGTCTCACACAAAGGAAGCAACTTATTTTATGGACGGTATTATCTGTTCTAGCCTGGGACATAAGCATATAATTGCTGATTGCATAAATCATCAAAAAGGGGTCTGGTCACAAGTGTCTACTCCGGATTTTGGGTCAAATGATAATCTAAAAAAGGGAAGAAATATTTTTAAATGCTATTATGGGAGTCTAATTTATTCATTTGTCTATAATCATTGCTTATTTTTTCTGTTTTAGCAATTCGGTTGATGTTTATATATTAAAGGGCCATACAAGATAGTATAGGGCATACCTAAAGTATCTACCATACAGGCTTAACTCACTAGTGATCAACCTTTTGTTGATCACCTGAGTTCTCCCCTTCACAGCTGAAGAGGATTGCACTGTTGGTTTCTACTTCACATTTTTTTACAATAGGAAGAAGAAAAGGAAAAAAAATATTTAAAGAAAGAAAAGGGAAAAAAATATTTTCTCTCGTCTCCACTTAATCTCTTTAAATTGCAATTTTCTTGTCTGTTCTGATTGCACTTATATGGTGGGGTCACACTTTTGTAGCGACATATCCAGTTTACACTTCCACGGATGGTTGTTTAGTTTTGTTTTGTTTTGTTTTTCACATAATTTATTGTCATTCTATTATATGGAACAATTTGTTACACAGGTTAAATCTTCGTCACCAAGAATGCCTGTTCAAGGCAAGGATAAAAAAAGCTAAGCTGCCCGATCCTAGTTTAGATATTATGGGTGTTATGATGGCCAATAATGTTGACAATCAGACATTGATTGTCCAATTATCAGAACTATTTTCCCCTCAATTTGATATGATAAAGAAAGAGTTGGGCACAATCTCTTCAGAAATATCTGTTCTCTCAGCAGAAGTTAGGTTTTCTAACAGAATGCTAGAGGCTGAGAACAGAATTTCTGACTTAGAAGATCAGGTTAGTGCCCAAGGTAATATCATTGCTAAACAAGACTCTAAAATCAATAACCTTCAATTGCGTCTTTAGATTGTGTATATGATTGTGTGTGTGTGTCTATGAGACTGTGTGTGTGTGTGTGTAAGAGATTGTGTGTGTATGCATGAGATTGTGTGTGTTTGTATGTATGATTGTATGTGTTCGTGTTTATTTCTGCAGTTTCAAGAAATACATTACAAGCATTTCAAAGTACACTGTTTTAAAAATCGCGGGGGAGGGGCTCATCTTGAAAATTTAGCCAAAGGGGAGGGCCACTGTCTTAGACTTTGAAAACCTCTGCTCTAGAGGATAGTACCTCTTTTAAAGACCCTATTGACAGGAATTGGAGTTTTTCCACAGAAGGGCCTTTATTCAAGCAGGCTATTTATTCAAACCAGCAATTAGTATTCATTGTGGGCAGCAGCTCAAGCAGGCTATTTATTCAAGCCAGCAATTAGTATTCATTGTGTGGCAGCAGCTTCTACTCTTTAGTAAATGATAACACTCACAAGTGTTAAGCACCTCCAGGTGCTGTATAAGAAGATTAGGACCTCTCAGTCTCCCAGCTAACTGCAATCCAGGTCAATGCAGGAACCAAAAACTTCTACTCTCATAGCAGACAATGGCTATAAAATAGTGTAGAGCACTGGTTTTCAAACCTGTCCTCAGGCCTCCCTAACAGGCCACATTTTGAGGATATATGAACTAGAGCACAGTCAACTTATTAGTAAACATGGTTATTTTACCTGCTCTTATTCAAGGTAATATAGAAAACTTGGACTGTTGGGGAGGCAGTGGTGTAAAGCAAGCAATGCTATATGATATAAAATCAATAGTTTATTTGAAATCAGCAACGAGTTTCTCAGCGTTTCTCAGCCGTATTATTGGCCGTTTCCTTAGGCTTAGAGGTCCCAGTCTGCTTATACAGCACCTGGACGCGTTGGAGGTGCTCAAAACTTGTGAGTGTTTTTATTTTATTACATCTATACTCTTTTTGTGACTATACTAAGCCATGTGGCGCCCTTGTGTTATTTTATTTCAGTTACACATTATGGACGAGGTGGACCAACACCTAGTGGCAAGGATTGGCCTGGGCTGTAGCCTTTCTTGAGAGATGTGGAGACTTAAACTTTATTTATATATATTTTTTAATTATAGAGACTTTTGTTCTGTTTTTATAAATACTTTTTTCTGTTGCTTTGATTAGCTTTGGTGTATATATATATCTTCATCTGAAGTGCGCCCCCTTTGTTGGTTTATGTTTATACCTTAGAAGCGTTTCACTTTTATAATTCAAATAAAGCATACAGTTTTAAGAAACGTTCCAATTTACTTTTGTTATCAATTTACCTCTTTCTTTTGACATCCATTCTTGAAACTCCTTTATCTCCAATTATATCTGGGTAGATTCACTAACTATTCAGAGAGATCAGTGGTGAGAAAAAGCTCATAAATTATTTTTATTGTTTTCTTAGAATTTTTTTGTCGGCTGTTTATTGTCATTTGAGTACTTCTTTTTTGTTTGCTTTTATTGGTAGTATTACACTGATATATTACAGGAATCTTTTCCTATCAAAGGCTTAGTAAGCTAAAAGAGACTGAACTCTGAGTGGCACTAGCCTTTCTAACAAGCAACATTTTTTTTCACAGCTATTATCAAAATTTCAAATATCAAAATATCTTTGTTTAAATTATTCTCGGGCAAGGAGGGAAAACCAAATGTGGACTCCTTGTCCTTGCACCTTACTGATGAGACCCAAAGAAGCTGAAATATACATCTTGGATGTGTTATTTAGAGGAGAATTGGCTGTCTTTTTAGCAGGATAAGGCTGATATACTACAGGATATTTCTCCTTTGTGAAAGGCATAGTTAGCTAAATGATACTGCACCTTAAAGGGTATTGTTTTTTTTCAAACAAGAAATGATAATTTTCCATTTGTTCATTCTCAGCTGATTGTGTCTATATGCTTTGTATTCTGTTTTACTATGACTACTACATACACTTGTAAAATGGCTACATAATCCATGAATTAGATAGGTAACTGGTGACACTAGGATGCTTCTACTTATAATTCAGATTTTGTAAATATCATCCAGAGACAAATCAAATTCTATTTTGTTTTTCTGTAGGCGAAATATGTTTCAGAGGAAAAAGACTAAGGCTTGCAGATGGTGAGTATAAACATAAATGTAACCTTATACTGCTTCATATAAACTTGAAGAGGACTAAATATGTTGCATTCGAAAGCCTAGAACTATAGAGCTTTAGTGTATTATAGATACCTTATGTGGGAGAATTAGTCATTTGTAAGACCAACAGTGTACTATAACCATTGTGGGCCAGACTACGAGTGGAACGCAAACAGTTAAACACAAGCGAAAATGGGTTTATCGTGGACGTTTGCACACGTCAGGTTTTTCGCTCATATTACAAGTTGAAAGTAAACGCGATCGCTTGAGCACAATTGAAGCTAATGCGCGTCGGGTTAGCGTGACCTCAGAGCTCTGGTTAACTGTTTCACAAAACAAAAAAGTTTTACAAAACACATAAAAATACATTACAGTTATGTAGATGAAAACATAACAAAAACATATTTATGCAATGTTTAACTGTTTTATATATATATATATATATATATATATATATATATATATATAGGTATAGATATATACTGTACCAAAATACCATCAGATAAATGTAGACATATGTATTTATGAATAAATGGAACATATTCTGCTATGTGAAGAACATTGGAATGTGAAATATTAATATTTTCATGTTGGGTTAGTGCAACTGAGAATATGCGATCGGGTTTGCCAAGCAAGTAGGGTGCTCCATTGACTTCTATAGTGGAAATATTATATAGCGTGCACAATATTCTAAGTTCGGCTTTTTACGCTTGTCAGGTCAGCGCACGAGCAAAAACAGTTTACTTTCAACTTGTAATACGAGCGCAACCAGACGTGTGCAAAAAGCTTACTTTTAGCCCAGTTATCGCTTGAGCAGGAACGTTAAATAGCTCTCCACTTGTAATCTGGCCCAGTATGTGAGAGTCTCATCAGGATACAGCTAAGTACCATATATCCAGTGCATTTGAAACTTTTTTAAGACTGTGCTACACTTGTTAATGCAAATTTCAGTCAGGGCACATCTGGACTCTTTTGTAATTAACCGTAAATTTATAGTATGTTATATGGTTTACACTGCATTAATTATATTCAAATTACTGTACACTACATAAGCTTTATTAAAATTCATTTTCACTGTTTATTTTTATAGTAAGAAAAGACAAAAAAATTCAAATATGAAAGTGGTAATTGTTTAGTGTTTACATGTTTCTAACTTACCATGGAACCATTTGAAAGTGTCTCACCACATACAAGACATTGTTCCTCGTGCACGTACACTATTTATATTAATTATATATGCCACAAAAAACAATTCATGTTGAATTGCCCACGGTACTTGATGATGTAATTTTACTGGTGGCCAATTGGTGATGCTTTATAGTTTAGCATCTGCAGCAAAACAAACCAATGTTAAATAAATATTAAATAGGCAAAAAATTATGCAAATGTATTTCTAGAAAAATTCAAAAGTGTGCTGTAATTTAGACAAAAATATTTTTTATTATCAAAACTTGGCAGCATACCCCCCTGGGTTTTCTTTCAGCACACAGTCTCAGAAACACTGATCTAAAATAATATACGAGTAGCAGTATACCTTACAAGAGTTATACAGTAGTATACAATACATATGTATATAGCATAGAGAAAACTTTTTTGTATATATATATATATATATATATATATATATATATATATATATATATATATATATATATATATATATATATATATATATATATATATATATATATATATATATATATATATATATATATATATACACGCACACGCACACTGGTTCAAATTCCCAAATACGGAATTACAAAATCCAAACATTCTAAAATCCAAACTTTCTCCAACATTGGTGTGTCCGGTCCACGGCGTCATCCTTACTTGTGGGATATTCTCTTCCCCAACAGGAAATGGCAAAGAGTCCCAGCAAAGCTGGTCACATGATCCCTCCTAGGCTCCGCCCACCCCAGTCATTCTCTTTGCCGTTGCACAGGCAACATCTCCACGGAGATGGTTAAGAGTTTTTTTGGTGTTTAAATGTAGTTTTTATTCTTCTATCAAGTGTTTGTTATTTTAAAATAGTGCTGGTATGTACTATTTACTCTGAAACAGAAAAAGGATGAAGATTTCTGTTTGTAAGAGGAAGATGATTTTAGCAGACAGTTACTAAAATCGATTGCTGTTTCCACACAGGACTGTTGAGATGAAGTAACTTCAGTTGGGGGAAACAGTTAGCAGACCTTTCTGCTCAAGGTATGACTAGCCATATTTCTAACAAGACCATGTAATGCTGGAAGGCTGTCATTTCCCCTCATGGGGACCGGTAAGCCATTTTCTTAGTTAAACATAAAAGAATAAAGGGCTTCAAAAAGGGCTTCAAAAACTGGTAGACATTTTTCTGGGCTAAAACGATTGCTTTACTAGGCATATTATGCAGATTCTAACTAATAATGGTTATTATAATCTTGGGGATTGTTTAGAAAAACGGCAGGCACTGTGTTGGACACCTTTTTCAGATGGGGGCCTTTTCTAGTTATAGACAGAGCCTCATTTTCGCGCCACTAATGCGCAGTTGTTTTTGGAGTGCAAGGCATGCAGATGCATGTGTGAGGAGCTAAGAATCACGGAAAAAGCTTATAGAAGGCATCATTTGGTATCGTATTCCCCTCTGGGCTTGGTTGGGTCTCAGCAAAGCATATAGCTGGGACTGTATAGGGGTTAAATGTAAAAACGGCTCCGGTTCCGTTATTTTAAGGGTTAAAGCTCTGAAATTTGGTGTGCAATACTTTTAATGCTTTAAGACACTGTGGTGAAATTTTGGACAATTCCTTCATACTTTTTCACATATTCAGTAATAAAGTGTTTTCAGTTTGAAATTTAAAGTGACAGTAACGGTTTTATTTTAAAACGTTTTTTGTGCTTTGTTGACAAGTTTAAGCCTGTTTAACATGTCTGTACCATCAAATAAGCTATGTTCTATATGTATGAAAGCCAATGTGTCTCCCCATTTAAATTTATGTGATAATTGTGCCATAGTGTCCAAACAAAGTAAGGACAGTAATGCCACAGATAATGATATTGCCCAAGATGATTCCTCAAATGAGGGGAGTAAACATGATACTACATCATCCCCTACTGTGTCGACACCAGTTATGCCCACACAGGAGGCCCCTAGTACATCTAGTGCGCCAATACTTATTACCATGCAACAATTAACGGCTGTAATGGATAACTCTATAGCAAATCTTTTATCCAAAATGCCTACTTATCAGAGAAAGCGCGATTGCTCTGTTTTAAACACTGAAGAGCAAGAGGACGCTGATGATAATTGTTCTGTCATACCCTCACACCAATCTGAAGGGGCCATGAGGGAGGTTTTGTCTGAGGGAGAAATTTCAGATTCAGGAAAGATTTCTCATCAAGCTGAACCTGATGTTGTGACATTTAAATTTAAATTAGAACATCTCCGCGCACTGCTTAAGGAGGTATTATCTACTCTGGATGATTGTGACAGTTTGGTCATTCCAGAGAAGTTATGTAAGATGGACAAGTTCCTAGAGGTTCCGGTGCCCCCCAACGCTTTTCCTATACCCAAGCGGGTGGCGGACATAGTAAATAAGGAGTGGGAAAGGCCCGGCATACCTTTTGTCCCCCCCCCTATATTTAAGAAATTATTTCCTATAGTCGACCCCAGAAAGGACTTATGGCAGACAGTCCCCAAGGTCGAGGGGGGCGGTTTCTACTCTAAACAAACGCACTACTATTCCTATCGAAGATAGTTGTGCTTTCAAAGATCCTATGGATAAAAAATTAGAGGGTTTGCTTAAAAAGATTTTTGTTCAGCAAGGTTACCTTCTACAACCAATTTCATGCATTGTTCCTGTCACTACGGCAGCGTGTTTCTGGTTCGAGGAACTAGAAAAGTCGCTCAATAAAGAATCTTCGTATGAGGAGGTTATGGACAGAGTTCAAGCACTTAAATTGGCTAACTCTTTTATTTTAGATGCCGCTTTGCAGTTAGCTAGATTAGCGGCAAAAAATTCAGGGTTTGCTATCGTGGCGCGCAGAGCGCTTTGGCTAAAGTCTTGGTCAGCGGATGTGTCTTCCAAGACAAAATTGCTTAACATTCCTTTCAAGGGTAAAACATTATTTGGACCTGATTTGAAAGAGATTATTTCAGACATCACTGGGGGAAAGGGCCACGCCCTCCCACAGGATAGGTCTTTTAAGGCTAAAAATAAGCCTAATTTTCGTCCCTTTCGCAGAAACGGACCAGCCTCTAATTCTACATCCTCTAAGCAAGAGGGTAATACTTCACAACCCAAACCAGCCTGGAAACCAATGCAAGGCTGGAACAAGGGTAAGCAGGCCAAGAAGCCTACCACTGCTACCAAAACAGCATGAAGGGATAGCCCCCGATCCGGGACCGGATCTGGTGGGGGGCAGACTTTCTCTCTTTGCTCAGGCTTGGGCAAGAGATGTTCAGGATCCTTGGGCGCTAGAAATAGTTTCTCAAGGTTATCTCCTGGAATTCAAGGAACTACCCCCAAGGGGAAGGTTCCACAGGTCTCAATTATCTTCAAACCAAATAAAAAGACAGGCATTCTTACATTGTGTAGAAGACCTGTTAAAGATGGGAGTGATTCATCCAATAAGAGAACAAGGGATGGGTTTTTATTCCAACCTGTTCATAGTTCCCAAAAAAGATTGAACATTCAGACCAATTTTGGATCTCAAGATCCTAAACAAATTTCTCAGGGTACCATCGTTCAAAATGGAAACTATTCGAACGATCCTACCTACTATCCAGGAAAATCAATTTATGACTACCGTGGATTTAAAGGATGCGTACCTACATATTCCTATCCACAAGGAACATCATCAGTTCCTAAGGTTCGCTTTTCTGGACAAGCATTACCAGTTTGTGGCACTTCCATTCGGATTAGCCACTGCTCCAAGGATTTTCACAAAGGTACTAGGGTCCCTTCTAGCGGTTCTAAGACCAAGGGGCATTGCAGTAGTACCTTACTTGGACGACATCCTGATTCAAGCGTCGTCTCTGTCAAAAGCAAAGGCTCATACGGACATCGTCCTAGCCTTTCTCAGATCTCATGGATGGAAGGTGAACAAAGAAAAAAGTTCTCTGTCCCCGTCAACAAGAGTTCCCTTCTTGGGAACAATAATAGATTCCTTAGAAATGAGGATTTTTCTGACAGAGGTCAGAAAATCAAAACTTCTAAGCTCTTGTCAAGTACTTCATTCTGTTCTTCGTCCTTCCATAGCGCAGTGCATGGAAGTAATAGGATTGATGGTTGCAACAATGGACATAGTTCCTTTTGCACGAATTCATCTAAGACCATTACAACTGTGCATGCTCAGACAGTGGAATGGGGATTATACAGACTTGTCTCCGACGATTCAAGTAGATCAAAAGACCAGAGATTCACTCCGTTGGTGGCTGACCCTGGACAATCTGTCACAGGGAATGAGCTTCCGCAGACCAGAGTGGGTCATTGTCACGACCGACGCCAGCCTGGTGGGCTGGGGCGCGGTCTGGGAATCCCTGAAAGCTCAGGGTCTATGGTCTCGGGAAGAATCTCTTCTCCCGATAAACATTCTGGAACTGAGAGCGATATTCAATGCTCTCAAAGCTTGGCCTCAACTAGCAAAGGCCAAATTCATAAGGTTTCAATCAGACAACATGACGACTGTTGCATATATCAATCATCAGGAGGGAACAAGGAGTTCCCTGGCGATGGAAGAAGTGACCAAAATAATTCAATGGGCGGAGGATCACTCCTGCCACTTGTCTGCGATCCACATCCCAGGAGTGGAAAATTGGGAAGCGGATTTTCTGAGTCGTCAGACATTCCATCCGGGGGAGTGGGAACTCCATCCGGAAATCTTTGCCCAAATAACTCAATTATGGGGTATTCCAGACATGGATCTGATGGCGTCTCGTCAGAACTTCAAGGTTCCTTGCTACGGGTCCAGATCCAGGGATCCCAAGGCGACTCTAGTAGATGCACTAGTAGCACCTTGGACCTTCAACCTAGCTTATGTATTCCCACCGTTTCCTCTCATTCCCAGGCTGGTAGCCAGGATCAATCTGGAGAGGGCTTCGGTGATCTTGATAGCTCCTGCGTGGCCACGCAGGACTTGGTATGCAGACCTGGTCAATATGTCATCGGCTCCACCATGGAAGCTACCTTTGAGACAGGACCTTCTTGTTCAAGGTCCATTCGAACATCCGAATCTGGTTTCTCTCCAGCTGACGGCTTGGAGATTGAACGCTTGATTTTATCAAAGCGTGGGTTTTCAGATTCTGTAATAGATACTCTGATTCAGGCTAGAAAGCCTGTAACTAGAAAAATTTACCATAAAATATGGAAAAAATATATCTGTTGGTGTGAATCCAAAGGATTGCCATGGAACAAGATAAAGATTCCTAAGATTCTATCCTTTCTACAAGAAGGTTTGGAGAAAGGATTATCTGCAAGTTCTCTAAAGGGACAGATTTCTGCTTTATCTGTCTTACTACACAAACGACTGGCAGCTATGCCAGATGTTCAAGCATTTGTTCAGGCTCTGGTTAGGATCAAGCCTGTTTACAGACCTTTGACTCCTCCCTGGAGTTTAAATCTAGTTCTTTCAGTTCTTCAAGGGGTTCCGTTTGAACCCTTACATTCCGTAGATATTAAGTTACTATCTTGGAAAGTTTTGTTTTTGGTTGCAATCTCTTCTGCTAGAAGAGTTTCAGAGTTATCTGCTCTGCAGTGTTCTCCTCCTTATCTGGTGTTCCATGCAGATAAAGTGGTTTTGCGTACTAAGCCTGGTTTTCTTCCTAAAGTTGTTTCTAACAAAAATATTAACCAGGAGATAGTTGTACCTTCTTTGTGTCCGAATCCAGTTTCAAAGAAGGAGCGTTTGTTACACAATTTGGACGTTGTCCGTGCTCTAAAATTCTATTTAGAGGCTACTAAAGATTTCAGACAAACATCATCCTTGTTTGTTGTTTATTCTGGTAAAAGGAGAGGTCAAAAAGCGACTTCCACCTCTCTTTCCTTTTGGCTTAAAAACATTATCCGTTTGGCTTATGAGACTGCCGGATGGCAGCCTCCTGAACGAATCACAGCTCACTCCACTAGGGCTGTGGCTTCCACATGGGCCTTCAAGAACGAGGCTTCTGTTGATCAGATATGTAAGGCAGCGACTTGGTCTTCACTGCACACTTTTGCCAAATTTTACAAATTTGATACTTTTGCTTCTTCGGAGGCTATTTTTGGGAGAAAGGTTTTGCAAGCTGTGGTGCCTTCCGTTTAGGTGACCTGATTTGCTCCCTCCCTTCATCCGTGTCCTAAAGCTTTGGTATTGGTTCCCACAAGTAAGGATGACGCCGTGGACCGGACACACCAATGTTGGAGAAAACAGAATTTATGCTTACCTGATAAATTACTTTCTCCAACGGTGTGTCCGGTCCACGTCCCGCCCTGGTTTTTTTAATCAGGTCTGATGAATTATTTTCTCTAACTACAGTCACCACGGTATCATATGATTTCTCCTATATATATTTCCTCCTGTCCGTCGGTCGAATGACTGGGGTGGGCGGAGCCTAGGAGGGATCATGTGACCAGCTTTGCTGGGACTCTTTGCCATTTCCTGTTGGGGAAGAGGATGACGCCGTGGACCGGACACACCGTTGGAGAAAGTAATTTATCAGGTAAGCATAAATTCTGTTTTTTCACTAATATGTTTTTAAAAACAAAATGAGCAGAAATAACTTTTTTCCCTGCCTGTAAGTCACTTAAAAGGACAGTCAACATCAAGTTGTTATTGTTTTAAAAAATAAATAATGTCTTCACTACCCATTCCCCACTTTTCACAACCAACATTGTTATATTATTATACTTAATGACATTACAGACTCTACAGATACTTATCACATGTTTTTTTTAAATTAGCTTTTCACAACAAGAGACTAGTAATCCATGTGTGCCATATAGAAAACCTTGTGCTCTCTCCCATGGAGTTGTGGATGACACTGCACTAATTGGCTAAAATGCAAGTCAATAGATAATAAATAAATAGCCGTGTGATCAGGGGGCTGTCAAAAGAGGCTTAGATACAAGGTAATCACAGAGGTTAATAGTATAACCATGTTGGCTGGACAAAACTAAGGAATGGGTCATTTTGGAGTTGACTGTATTAAAAAAATTATATAAAACTACCTTTAGTTACATGTATAAGCTTTATTATGAAATTTAAATATTGCCTAAATGACACAAGATATTGTTGTTTACACTTGGTTTCATCCCCTCTCCCAACTGTCCCATTTTAAAGATGCAAATATTCCAAAATCCAAACTATTCCAAAATCTAAACCTTTTCAGGTCCCAGGCAATTTGGATAAATGGTTTTCTACCTGTATGTATGTATGTACAGTGTGTGTGTGTGTGTGTGTATATATATATATATATATATATATATATATATATATATATATATATATATATATATATATATATATATATATATATATATATATATATATATATATATATATATATATATATATATATATATATATATATATATATATATATATACATACAGTGGGCAAAACAAGTATTTAGTCAGCCACCAATTGGGCAAGTTCTCCCACTTAAGAAGATGTGAGAGGCCTGTAATTTTCATAATAGGTATACCTCAACTATGAGAGACAAAATGTGGAAACAAATCCAGACAATCACATTGTCTGATTTGGAAATAATTTATTTGCATATTATGGTGGAAAATAAGTATTTGGTCACCTACAAACAAGCAAGATTTCTGGCTCTCACAGACCTGTATCTTCTTCTTTAGGAGTCTCCTCTGTCCTCCACTCATTACCTGTATTAATGGCACCTGTTTGAACTTGTTATCAGTATAAAAGACACCTGTCCACAACCTCAAACAGTCACACTCCAAACTCCACTATGGTGAAGACCAAAGAGCTGTCAAAGGACACCAGAAACAAAATTGTAGACCTGCACCAGGCTGGGAAGACTGAATCTGCAATAGGCAAGCAGCTTGGTGTGAAGAAATCAACTGTGGGAGCAATAATTAGAAAATGGAAGACATACAAGACCACTGATAATCTCCCTCGATCTGGGGCTCCACGCAAGATCTCACCCCGAGGGGTCAAAATGATCACAAGAACGGTGAGCAAACATACCAGGACCACACAGGGGGACCTAGTGAATGACCTGCAGAGAGCTGGGACCAACGTAACAAAGGCTACCATCAGTAACACAGTACGCCGCCAGGGACTCAGATCTTGCAGTGCCAGACATGTCCCCCTGCTTAAGCCAGTCCATGTCTGGGTCCGTCTGAAGTATTCTAGAGAGCATTTGGATGATCCAGAAACGGATTGGGAGAATGTCATATAGTCAGATGAAACCAAAGTAGAACTGTTTGGTAGAAACACAACTCGTTGTGTTTGGAGGAGAGAGAATGCTGAGATGCAACCAAAGAACACCATACCTACTGTGAAGCATGGGGGTGGCAACATCATGCTTTGGGGCTGTTTCCCTGCAAAGGGAACAGGACGACTGATCCGTGTACATGAAAGAATGAATGGGGCCATGTATCGTGAGATTTTGAGTGCAAACCTCCTTCCATCAGCAAGGGCATTGAAGATGAAACGTGGCTGGGTCTTTCAGCATGACAATGATTCCAAACACACCGCACGGGCAATGAAGGATTGGCTTCGTAAGAAGCATTTCAAGGTCCTGGAGTGGCCTAGGCAGTCTCCAGATCTCAACCCCATAGAAAACCTTTGAGGGAGTTGAAAGTCCGTGTTGCCTAGTGACAGCCCCAAAACATCACAGCTCTAGAGGAGATCTGCATGCAGGAATGGGCCAACATACCAGCAATAGGGTGTGACAACCTTGTGAAGACTTGCAGAAAACGTTTGACCTCTGTCATTACCAACAAAGGATATATAACAAAGTATTGAGAAGAACTTTTTATTTTTATTTTATTATGATTTTTATTGAGGAAGAAAAAAACAAGGAGGAACAAAAATGAAAGCACTACTTCGTTACTGCACATACAGCCAGCAAGAACATATGATAAAAATACAAATGATCATTAGGGTTGCAGCAGTGCAAGTCATTCAACTTATAAAAGTGCACATATAATAAAGCATTTCTTAATCAACCTCAGCTTTTTTCTTTTAACTTCGACAAATAATATTAACCATCCATGGAACTAAAGTAAAACCTGTGAGATATGTTATGCAGTATAGGATGTAATGAATTATATATAGAGTATTAGGATATGGTGCAAACTCCCCTAGTAATTGTTGGGATCAATATAATAGCCTTCGGGCTGAGAGGTAAAGGTATTTAGGCTTTGCTCACTTTTCTATGGTCTGTGTGGTTTTTAATGAGGTCTCTAGTGAAGGCTTAGATGATAAGAGCTAGTGATCAGACCTGCTCAACTGAGTAGAGAAGTTAGATCCTAGTATAAAACGCAATGAAAAAAAAAGAGTAAAAGCTAGGGGAGCAGAAAGGGTTGCGGTATAGGCAAGAGAAACTGCATTGTTAGTTCTCCTGTTGCCAGGAGATTCTTTACGTTGGGGGGGAGGTTGTAAAATAGTCGTGTCAATTAGTAGGGGTAACAAAAAAGCAAGAACTAACTCATAATTAGGGTATAATAGGACTTACTTGGGAGTGAGCTTAACTGTGTGGCATACGCTTGAAGAAAAAGAAACACAAAACTAATTATATAGGGCCAAAGGAAAAAAAAGAACTCTTATAAGTCCCTCACAAACAAAAGATATTGTTGGGTCTGCTATGCTATATCCGTGTATAGTTGGGTGAAATCATGGCACCTGTACATTCGGAAAATAATAGGAGGCTGAAGTTTCCTTAAGGTGGGTTGGTATTGCATCAGAATAAAAAAAAAACAAGCATTGGCTTTTATCTCTATGACTGCTAGGTTGTCACCGTCTGTTCAAAAACCATATATGTTGGTGTAGTTATATCCTGTCTGCGTACAGATTAGTAAAGTCAAGCTATGTATAACATCAAGATGCAATCCAGGACTATTGTTCCCTCTAAACATGATGGTGTATTTTTAGTGTGAAGCTAGGAGAT
The DNA here is from genome assembly GCF_027579735.1 of Bombina bombina. Classification (NCBI taxonomy): domain Eukaryota; kingdom Metazoa; phylum Chordata; class Amphibia; order Anura; family Bombinatoridae; genus Bombina; species Bombina bombina. The sequence goes on along the minus strand of NC_069499.1, from coordinate 1,472,578,428 downwards.
CTGCTGTCAGGGCACGGGCCCTATACCCCACAGCAGAGGTAACTCCGATGTAGAAAAAAAAAAAAAGTCTTCAGTCTATATAATTCTATTCTCTGGGAGGATATTAAACTGTATATTTACTAAAAGGGCAGCAGTATCATTTTTCCACAGGCAAGAAAACTGTATGTGCATTTGAATATGTAGGTCTAGAGATTATGTACTCTGTTATTTCCTATCTAAAGTATCAGTGGAAGCATTAGGAGTTGGTTGCGATACAAATATGAGAAGTGGTAATATAGTATGTGTCTGCACCGGAAAGTTCAGCCTAAGAATATTAGATCAGGTCTATGACCGTTATTAGTACCTAGGTCACTGATAGGAGATGTAGCTAACACTCATCTGTGATTAAATATATGCATAAATAAAACACATAGTAAAACATACAGATAAAGCATAATGACAATACTTAGTGTCCAATATTTAATATGAGCCGGCTGTAGAGACCAGTGAACTATAGCTATAAAGTCTTCTAAAAAAAACTACAGCAAAAGAGTTCAGTGAGGCAGCGGCACAAGATTCCTCTGTTTATCCTCTGTGCTTAGCCCTTTTCATAATAGTTTAAGGTCTCTGAAAGGCACACTGTCAGCAGATCCCATGGCTTGTATTGTGGCAGTAGCAAATTACCTCTTTTGTGTGTGCTAGGACCAGCATGCCATAGAATAGGAGCTGCAACCATTTTGTAGAGGATCCTTTCCAAGGAGATGTCCCCTATAACCAGAGCATGGAGATCCGTAGGTAAGGTCAGCGTGCGTGGCAAGCCTGCTAATTTAGCAACCCACTCTGCATGCGGCGGAATCAGCACTGGTTTAGCGGTAAGTACAACTTTGTCTCCGGTCAGTACATGTGGGGGTATGATCTGGGATGGGTCGGTCAGCTCAAATAACAATGAAGCTTCACATACCTTATGCTCCGCGTCTGGTAAGCGGGTATGCAACTCATCTCCCCCATCCCAATGGGGCCTGGCCTGCAGGTGTTGAGTTCCTTTGCGGGTCATCTCACGGAGGGCCAGGGTGTCACACAGAAGCGTAGGATCAATAGCGTGCCCATGTCTGACCATGCGAGACCGCTCATCTATGCAGTGCATCTGAACTGAAAGGGGAGGGTCGCGTGCGGTAGCTTGAATCTCGCCAGGAGCGCACTGAGACAACTTGTGTGCCAAAAGAGGTTGCTGGTTCGCCCCCAGGGGTGTATTACCAAGGATAGATGTGAAGGCTAGGGTTAACTCGTGCTCCAGCCTCTGGAAGTGGTTAGACAGTAATTATTGCACATTTCTCTCCCAGTTGAGAGCCATGCTCTCCGTCTGCCACGTGGGATCCAGGGCTGTAACCTCTAGAAGGCCCAAGTATTAAATGGTCTAGTATCCAGTTGTTTTCTCCTCCTTACAGGGTTTATTTAATAACACCGTAGTCCTTATCTTCTCTTCTGAGAGTAGAGATAGTCTTGTAATGTATTAGTGATGGGCTGACGGTCACATTGAATAGTATTATAGATAGTATCAGCAGAGCTGAGGTGAAGTGCGACCGTCCAGGACCCAGGCTTGCTCCGCCCCCTTGAGATTAACTTTTGATATTGACCAAATACTTATTTTCCACCATAATTTGCAAATAAATTCTTTCCAAATCAGACAATGTGATTGTCTGGATTTGTTTCCACATTTTATCTCTCATAGTTGAGGTATACCTATGATGAAAATTACAGGCCTCTCTCATCTTCTTAAGTGGGAGAACTTGCTCAATTGGTGGCTGACTAAATACTTTTTTGCCCCACTGTATATACAACCCCAATTCGGAAAAGTTGGGACAGAATGGAAAATACAAAAAAAAAAAAAGAGTAATTTGAAGATCACCATGTGCTATATTGAAAACCCAATATTAATACATTATATGATGTTTAACTTTGTGAATTTAATGTATTTTTGAAAATATACACTCATTTCAAATCTGATGACTGCAACACACTCCAAAAATTTGGGACAGACGACTGTTTACCACTGTGTAACCTTTCCTTTTAATAACACTTATTAAGCGTTTGGGCACTGAAGACACCTTCACTGCACAGAATCCACTATATCATTTTGGATACTTATTGATTAACTTTTGAAAGACTAATTTCTTTTTTGCTTCACCAATTTGAGGATTTCCACATTTTTTGCGAAGTTACTTATATTTTCTTCACATTTTTTCTAATTTTTTTCACCTTTTTTTGATATCCAGTGATCACATTGTTTTCACACTTTCTAGTTTGTATTTTTCTAATCACAGGATACACACTATTTTGGAATTTTTCTGAATTGGATATAAAATATAGACACTTTCCTTTTTTGTCACACCATTATCTGTTTGGATAAATACAATCATAAGAACACTCATCAATATCCGGATTGTACCATAGAGTACCACCCATACTAAGACACTTGGCCTATCAGGTCATTCATTGTCAGACGTTTTTAGGTGCACCAGGTCATTTTTACTTTTACTTTTATTTTCATTTTTATTATTTTTTCAGATTTTATGTCATTTTCTACATTTCGTTATTGTAACATGGATCCATGATTATTTATGAATGTGTAATATTTTTTTGACTGTATGTTTTAGAAGATCACCGACATTTTTAACCGATTGTGTGGAATAAATATTGATATACATTTTTAACTTATATACCCATTTTAGCATATATATTTTGTACATTCACTCCATAACTACTAGTAGGAGGACCCACATTGTGGGCAACAGTTGTCCCCCTTTCCCTTCCTCAGCCTACTTTGGCGCTCACCTCCACCCCCTATCGTTTTCTGTTTACATCGGGTACACTAGGGTATCCGTTGAGGAGAGCTAGAGGTATTCCCAATCCCCTCCCCCCATCTGTCTTCTGCGCAGGATTTACATTCACTCTCCTGCACTGAAGACACCAGTTGGTTTAGTTTAGCAAGCAGAATTTTTCCCCATTCATCCATAATGCATGTCTTCAGCTGCACAACTGTACAGGGCCTCAGTTGCCTTATTTTGCGCTTCATAATGTGCCATACATTCTCAGTTGGAGACAGGTCAGGACTGCAGGCACTCTCTGCTTATGCAACCATGTAATCCGGGCAGAATGTGGTTTTTTGTTGTCCTGCTGGAAAATGCAGGGACGTCCCTGGAAAAGACAACGTCAGGATGGTAGCATATGTTGCTCCAGAATGTATACATATCTTTCTGCATTAATGGTGCCCTCACAGATGTGCAAGTTACCCATGCCATGGGCACTGACACACCCCCATACCATGACAGATGCTGATAACAACTTGGATGGTCCTTTTCCTCTTTGGCCTGGAGAACACGACGGCTGTTTTTTCCAAAAACTATTTGATGTTTACTCGTCGGACCACAAAACACGATTCCACTGTGCTACTGTCCATCTCAGATGAGACCGAGCCCAGAGAAGTCGCTGGTGCTTCTGGACAGTGTTGATGTAAGCAGCAGCGAATAGTGTTGACAAAGGTTTAAAAAGTATTCCCAAGCCCATGTCAGGATATCCATTACAGACTCATGACGGTTTTTGAGATGTCTGAGGGATTGGATATCACAAGCAATCAGAAGTAATTTTTGGCCTTGTGCTTTACGCACCAAGATTTCCTTGAATCTTTTAATTATATTGTCCACTGTAGAAGGTGAAATGCCCAAAATCCCACCGATTTTTCTTTGGGGAATCTTGTTCTCAAAGGGTTGGATTTATTCGCTGACGCATCTGTTGGCAGATTGGCGAGCCTCGGCCCATCCTTGATCTTGAAGGGAACCAATTCAAAAATCCAGCACTTCAATCCTTGATAGGGTGCATACTGCAATAGGATTACTGCAATAATCCTCAAAGTAATATAGAACAGAAGTAGCAGACGCACCACAAAATCCTTATTCAGAGGATGTGGCAATAAAGAGAACCTCTGAATAAGGATTTTGTGGTGCGTCTGCTACTTCTGTTCTATATTATCTTGATCTTGAAGGACTAGGCCTTTTTTGAGGCTCTTTATATACTATGATTACACGATTGCCTGTTTCACATCACCTTATTTAAACTTGTCACATCGCTATTAGTCCTACTTTGCCCCTGTCCCAATTTGTTTGGAACGTGTTGCAGTTAACAGATTTAAAATGAGTGTATATTTTCAAAAATACATTAAAGGGACAGTCTAGTCCAAAACAAACTTTCATTATTCAGATAGGGCATGTTATTTTAAACAGTTTTCCAATTTACTTCTATCATCAATTTTGCTTTCTTCTCTTGGTATTCTTAGTTGATTTCTTAGGAGTCAGCACTGGTTGGCTAAAAAGCAAGTCTGTCAAAAGAACTAAAAAAGGGGGCAGTTTGCAGAGGCTTAGATACAAGATAATCACTGAGGTAAAAAGTATATTAACTCTGTTGGTTATGCAAAACTAGGGAATGGGTAATAAAGGGATTATCTATCTTTTAAAACATTAAATATTCTGTTGTAGACTGTCCCTTCAAATTTACAAAGTAAAACATCAAATAATGTGTTAATAATGTGTTTTTAATATAGTACAGAGTAATTACTTTTTTCTGCATTTTTCATACTGTCCCAACTCTTTAGAATTGGGGTTATATATATACTGAATGTATGTATATGTATATGTATGTATATATATATATATATATATATATATATATATATATATATATATATATATATATATATATATATATACTGATATATATATATATATATATATATATACTGTATATATGTATGTGTGTGTGTATACGTACAAATCCCCAAATCCATAATTCCAAAATTCAGACTTTTTCATTAAAATTTTTGTTTAAATCAAATGAATACAATTACCATTTTCCTCACCATTGTGTCACAGTCTTCTCTGCCTGCATCTTTGATTTTTTTTTGTCCTAATATATAAATGCTAGTCTGTATTAATTTGAAACAACTATTACCTTTCTGATTACAGTACTGTACTATTTTTCTAATGGTGCTATGTATACAAAAGTATTAGTAAATTGTCCCAAGCAGATTGGATAAAAGGATTTGTACAAGTATGTGTTTGTGTACATATAGTATATAGTATATATACACATATATATTGCAGGTTTTTTAAATGTAAAGACAGAAATAACAACAATATAAATGTCAGACTTTTTCCATCTGTATTGTGATCTTCCAACAAACAAAAATCCAGAGGGGAAAAAAGCAAATAGTTAATTGCTAGGAACATTTTAAATTAAAAAAAAACTACAACACTCCGATTGTGTAAGTCTCCACACCTGTTAATAATGAGAGCTCTAGCTGGGTTCACAGTTTGCCAATCACATTCTAAGTTATGCCTGTAGGTAAAAATCATACACCTGCCATCAATGAAAGTGATTCTGAATCAGAATAACTTTCATCAATGGAAGGGTTATGTTTTTTTGACAGTGCTCCATGGTACATCCAGTGCCTTCAATATTCTTTTATATCTCTCTCCTGATTGGTACTTTTCTCTTTGCGGACCATGGCTCTCCCAGTAGGATGTAACCCCCAACATGCAAGTAATTCCTACAGCAACAGCTGACTTTAATCTGAGTTTAATCAGAATTTCAGGAGAGAGATGAATAATATTGAAGGCACTGGATGTACCATGGAGTCAAACCGATCATCAGTAAGTGGAGAAAATGTTGCACTACAAAGACATTGCAAAGATCTGGACAAACAAAGTTGATGAGATGATGAGGAGAAAACTTATCAGGGAGGCTAATAGTAACAGGAGCTACAGGCATTTCTGGCAGTTACCAGTCACTCTTTGCTTGTGACCACCATCACTTGTATTCTGCACATGTCTGTGCTATAGGGTAGGGTAGAAAGACAGAAATATTTCTTACAAAAAAAGAACATCCAAGCCTGTCTAAATTATGCCAAAATATTAATTCAGTCACCCCAAACCATGTGGGACAATGTGCTATGGTCTCAAGCGATAAATGTTGAACTTTTTGGCCTAAATTGTAAAAGATATGTTTGGCACTAAGCCAATAAACCTCATCATCCAAGAAACACCGTACGGACTTAAAGCATGGTGGGGTTTCTCTCTTCAGCTGGGTTAGGTGCCCTTGTCTTGTCAAAATAGATGGGGTAACAATAAGCTCCAAATATCAAGATACTGAGATATTTTGGTACAAAAGCTGAAGATGAAGAGGAATTTCACGTTTAAACAAGACAATGACCCATAGCATACATCAAAGTCGACCAAAGCATACCTTCAGAAAAGGAAAAGCAAAGTCTTGGATTGGCCCAGTCAGAGCCCAGACCTCAATTCCATTGAAATCCTGTGGAATGGCCTAAAGAGAGCTGTACACAGGAGATCCCATCAGAATTTGGGGTGCAGACTTATGCAATCAGGGTATTGTAGTTTTTTTATTTAAAATGTTTCTAATAATTAACTGAATATTACTATATTATACAAAGTCATAGTATTATGTAGCAGTATTTATGAATGCAATGGTGTAGCTGACTGTATATCAGGCACATATAAATGCCTGTGAACACAATATATTCATTGGGTCTGTCACACAAAGGTATGTTATGTCATATAAATTACATTGTGATTTTCTTTCTCTGGCTACTATAGTTGCCTTTAATTTACATTTTAGATCTGGGTGCATTTTTACTATATACAAACCATGTATAACTTCTTTTGTAGGATTAACCCATCAAATCTTTGCGGATGAACAACTGGATGCGAAGATGACCCACTGTGTAATTTATTATCAGCATTATATTTTCTTTTTTTTTCACTTTTAACCGTTTTTGTTTTCTTTTTTATTTAAATATGGAAATAAATATTATTTTAACATGCAATAATTACTTCTAATTCTGAAAATTGAATCTATTTTGTGATAAACTACATGATTTTCAACTTATCAGTCTGGGGCTAAATGACAACAGGAACAAAAGGAGCAGACTGGGGTTGATATGAAATTAATTAAGACAACTTGCAAGTTTTAGAACAAAAATATATCTCTTTTATTGCCAGACTGCAAAATGACACAAAGGGGCCTATTTATCAAGCCGTCAACCGCAAATACGCTGGAATTCCGCAGCGTAATTGTGGAGAGCTTGATTCGCCTTATTTATCAAAGGCTACAGACCGGCAAAAGTAGAATTTTGCGACGTAACATACGTTCCGCCGGTCTCAGTCCGACACAGATCGATGCTTACGTCACTACAGATGTTCTGAATGCAAATTCGGCACTATCTGACTACTTTTTGCTAGTTATCAAAAATCTACCAGATACGCTCGCCACTATTCCGGCCCTGTGTACCCTGTTTTCAATTCGCCGCCCTAGGAATCAATGGGAGTCTGAAAGCAGCGAAAGCTCATGTTTGCTGCTGCCCGATATCCTATTGATTCCTATGGTATAATAAAAGTAACGTTTACACCTAACACCCTAACATGTACCCCGAGTCTAAACACCCCTAATCTGCCGCCCCCTACACCGCTGCCACCTACATTATACTTATTAACCCCTAATCTGCCGCCCGACACCGCTGCCACCTAAATAAAAGTTATTAACCCCTAATCTGCCACTGCCGCCACCTACATAAAGTTATTAACCCCTATCCCGCCGCTCCCGGAGCCCACCAGAATTAAATAAAGTTATTAACCACTAAACCCCTGGCCACCCACATCACTACCACTTACTAAACCTATTAACCCCTAAACCGCCAGCCCCCACATCGCCATAAACTAAATTAAACTATTAATCCCTAAACCTAACAACCCGCTAACTGTATATTAAATATTAACTCATCCTTATCTTATAATAAATTTAAACTTAACTTTAGATTTAAATTAAACTATATTAAACTATTAATTAATCTACCCTGTTATACTAAAATTATATTAAACTATATTAAACTAATTAATTTAATCTACCCTAACTGTTATACTAAAATTACAATAAACTACAAATTAAATTAACTATATTATATATTTAAACACCTAAGCCTACTCAAATAATTAAAATCTACACTAAAAAATAAACACTAAGTTACAAAAAATAAAAAAGAAATGATCAAAGCTTTAAACTAATTACACCTAATCTAAGGGCCCTATGAAAATAACCCCCCCCCCCAAATAAAAAAAACCCTAGCCTACAATAAACTACAAATAGACCTTAAAAGGGCCTTTTGCAGGGCATTGCCCCAAAGTAATCAGCTCTTTTACTTTTACTTAAAATACAAACAACCCCCCAACAGTAAAACCCACCTCCCACACAACCATCCCCCCAAATAAAAAGCTAATCTAAAAAAACCTAAGCTCCCCATTGCCCTGAAAAGGGCATTTGAATGGGCATTGCCCTTAAAAGGGCATTTAGCTCTATTGCAGCCCAAGACCTAATCTAAAACTAAAACCCACCCAATACACCCTTAAAAAATCCTAAAACTAACCCCAGAAGATTTACTTACAGTTTTGAAGATCCGACATCTATCCTCCAAGAAGCCAGGAGAAGTCCTCAACGAAGCGGCCGAAGTCTTCATCCAAGCCCGCAGAATTCTTCACCCAGACGGCATCTTCTATCTTCATTCATCCGGCGCGGAGCGGCTCCATCTTCAAGACATCTGACGTGGAGCATCCTCTTCTTTCCGACGACTACCGACGAATGAAGGTTCCTTTAAATGATGTGATCCAAGATGGCGTCCCTTAGATTCCAATTGGCTGATAGAATTCTATCAGCCAATCGGAATTAAGGTTGAAAAAATCCTATTGGCTGTTGCAATCAGCCAATAGGATTGAGCTTTCATCCTATTGGCTGTTGCAATCAGCCAATAGGATTGAGCTCCGCGTCGGATGTCTTGAAGATGGAGCCGCTCCGCGCCGGATGGATGAAGATAGAAGATGCCGTCTGGGTGAAGACTTCTGCGGGCTTGGATGAAGACTTCGGCCGCTTCATTGAGAACTTCAACCGGCTTCTTGGAGGATGGATGTCGGATCTTCAAAACTGTAAGTAAATCTTCTGGGGTTAGTGTTAGGATTTTTTAAGGGTTTATTGGGTGGGTTTAGTTTTAGATTAGGTCTTGGGCTGCAATAGAGCTAAATGCCCTTTTAAGGGCAATGCCCATCCAAATGCCCTTTTCAGGGCAATGGGGAGCTTAGGTTTTTTTAGATTAGCTTTTCTCCAACATAGGTGTGTCCGGTCCACGGCGTCATCCTTACTTGTGGGATATTCTCTTCCCCAACAGGAAATGGCAAAGAGCCCAGCAAAGCTGGTCACATGATCCCTCCTAGGCTCCGCCTTCCCCAGTCATTCTCTTTGCCGTTGTACAGGCAACATCTCCACGGAGATGGCTTAGAGTTTTTTGGTGTTTAACTGTAGTTTTTATTATTCAATCAAGAGTTTGTTATTTTAAAATAGTGCTGGTATGTACTATTTACTCTGAAACAGAAAGGTGATGAAGATTTCTGTTTGTAAGAGGAAAATGATTTTAGCAACCGTTACTAAAATCGATGGCTGTTTCCACACAGGACTGTTGAGAGGAATTAACTTCAGTTGGGGGAAACAGTGAGCAGACTTTTGCTGCTTGAGGTATGACACATTTCTAACAAGACGATGTAATGCTGGAAGCTGTCATTTTCCCTATGGGATCCGGTAAGCCATTTTTATTACATAAGAAAAAAAGGGCTTCACAAGGGCTTTTAAGACTGTAGACATTTTCTGGGCTAAAACGATTGATATATAAACATATTTTATACTTCATAGCTTTGAGGAATTATTTTATTCTTGGGAATTATGTAAAATAACCGGCAGGCACTGTATTGGACGCCTTATCCTCTAGGGGCTTTCCCTAATCATAGGCAGAGCCTCATTTTCGCGCCTCTATTGCGCACTTGTTTTTAGGAAGCATGACATGCAGATACATGTGTGAGGAGCTCTGATACACAGAAAAGACTTTCTGAAGGCGTCATTTGGTATCGTATTCCCCTTTGGGCTTGGTTGGGTCTCAGCAAAGCAGATACCAGGGACTGTAAAGGGGTTAAATATAAAATAAAATATTTTAAGAGTTAAAGCTTTCAAATTTGGTGTGCAATACTTTTAAGGCTTTAAGACACTGTGGTGAAATTTTGGTGAATTTTGAACAATTCCTTCATACTTTTTCACATTTGCAGTAATAAAGTGTGTTCAGTTTAAAATTTAAAGTGACAGTAACGGTTTTATTTTAAAACGTTTTTTGTACTTTGTTATCAAGTTTATGCCTGTTTAACATGTCTGAACTACCAGATAGACTGTGTTCTGTATGTGGGGAAGCCAAGGTTCCTTCTCATTTAAATAGATGTGATTTATGTGACACAAAATTTAGAGAAAATGATGCCCAAGATGATCCCTCAAGTGAGGGAAGTAAGCATGGTACTGCATCATCCCCTCCTTCGTCTACACCAGTCTTGCCCACACAGGAGGCCCCTAGTACATCTAGTGCGCCAATACTCCTTACTATGCAACAATTAACGGCTGTAATGGATAATTCTATCAAAAACATTTTAGCCAAAATGCCCACTTATCAGCGAAAGCGCGACTGCTCTGTTTTAGAAAATACTGAAGAGCATGAGGACGCTGATGATATTGGTTCTGAAGTGCCCCTACACCAGTCTGAGGGGGCCAGGGAGGTTTTGTCTGAGGGAGAAATTTCAGATTCAGGGAAAATTTCTCAACAAGCTGAACCTGATGTGATTACATTTAAATTTAAATTGGAACATCTCCGCGCCCTGCTTAAGGAGGTGTTATCTACTCTGGATGATTGTGAGAATTTGGTCATTCCAGAGAAATTATGTAAAATGGACAAGTTCCTAGAGGTCCCGGGGCCCCCCGAAGCTTTTCCTATACCCAAGCGGGTGGCGGACATTGTAAATAAAGAATGGGAAAGGCCCGGCATACCTTTCGTCCCTCCCCCTATATTTAAGAAATTGTTTCCTATGGTCGACCCCAGAAAGGACTTATGGCAGACAGTCCCCAAGGTCGAGGGGGCGGTTTCTACTCTAAACAAACGCACCACTATACCCATAGAAGATAGTTGTGCTTTCAAAGATCCTATGGATAAAAAATTAGAGGGTTTGCTTAAAAAGATGTTTGTTCAGCAAGGTTACCTTCTACAACCAATTTCATGCATTGTTCCTGTCACTACAGCAGCGTGTTTCTGGTTCGATGAACTAGAAAAGGCGCTCAATAAAGATTCTTCTTATGAGGAGATTTTGGACAGAATTCATGCTCTCAAATTGGCTAACTCTTTCACCCTAGACGCCACTTTGCAATTGGCTAGATTAGCGGCGAAAAATTCTGGGTTTGCTATTGTGGCGCGCAGAGCGCTTTGGCTAAAATCTTGGTCAGCGGATGCGTCTTCCAAGAACAAATTGCTTAACATTCCTTTCAAGGGGAAAACGCTGTTTGGCCCTGACTTGAAAGAGATTATTTCTGATATCACTGGGGGCAAGGGCCACGCCCTTCCTCAGGATAGGTCTTTCAAGGCCAAAAATAAACCTAATTTTCGTCCCTTTCGCAGAAACGGACCAGCCCCAAGTGCTACGTCCTCTAAGCAAGAGGGTAATACTTCTCAAGCCAAACCAGCCTGGAGGCCAATGCAAGGCTGGAACAAAGGAAAGCAGGCCAAGAAACCTGCCACTGCTACCAAGACAGCATGAGATGTTGGCCCCCGATCCGGGACCGGATCTGGTGGGGGGCAGACTCTCTCTCTTCGCTCAGGCTTGGGCAAGAGATGTTCTGGTTCCTTGGGCGCTAGAAATAGTCTCCCAAGGTTATCTTCTGGAATTCAAGGGGCTTCCCCCAAGGGGGAGGTTCCACAGGTCTCAATTGTCTTCAGACCACATAAAAAAACAGGCATTCTTACATTGTGTAGAAGACCTGTTAAAAATGGGAGTGATTCATCCTGTTCCATTAGGAGAACAAGGGATGGGGTTCTACTCCAATCTGTTCGTAGTTCCCAAAAAAGAGGGAACATTCAGACCAATCTTAGATCTCAAGATCCTAAACAAGTTTCTCAAGGTTCCATCGTTCAAAATGGAAACCATTCGAACAATTCTTCCTTCCATCCAGGAAGGTCAATTCATGACCACGGTGGATTTAAAGGATGCGTATCTACATATTCCTATCCACAAGGAACATCATCGGTTCCTAAGGTTCGCATTCCTGGACAAGCATTACCAGTTTGTGGCACTTCCGTTCGGATTAGCCACTTCTCCAAGAATTTTCTCAAAGGTACTAGGGTCCCTTCTAGCGGTGCTAAGACCAAGGGGCATTGCAGTAGTACCTTACTTGGACGACATTCTGATTCAAGCGTCGTCCCTTCCACAAGCAAAGGCTCACACGGACATTGTCCTGGCCTTTCTCAGATCTCACGGGTGGAAAGTGAACGTAGAAAAAAGTTCTCTATCTCCGTCAACAAGGGTTCCCTTCTTGGGAACAATAATAGACTCCTTAGAAATGAGGATTTTTCTGACAGAGGCCAGAAAATCAAAACTTCTAAACTCTTGTCAAGTACTTCATTCTGTTCCTCTTCCTTCCATAGCGCAGTGCATGGAAGTAATAGGTTTGATGGTAGCGGCAATGGACATAGTTCCTTTTGCGCGAATTCATCTAAGACCATTACAACTGTGCATGCTCAGTCAGTGGAATGGGGATTATACAGACTTGTCTCCGACGATACAAGTAGATCAGAGGACCAGAGATTCACTCCGTTGGTGGCTGTCCCTGGACAACCTGTCACAGGGGATGAGCTTCCGCAGACCAGAGTGGGTCATTGTCACGACCGACGCCAGTCTGGTGGGCTGGGGCGCGGTCTGGGGACCCCTGAAAGCTCAGGGTCTTTGGTCTCGGGAAGAATCTCTTCTCCCGATAAATATTCTGGAACTGAGAGCGATATTCAATGCTCTCAAGGCTTGGCCTCAGCTAGCAAAGGCCAAATTCATACGGTTTCAATCAGACAACATGACGACTGTTGCGTACATCAACCATCAGGGGGGAACAAGGAGTTCCCTGGCGATGGAAGAAGTGACCAAAATCATTCAATGGGCGGAGACTCACTCCTGCCACTTGTCTGCAATCCACATCCCAGGAGTGGAAAATTGGGAAGCGGATTTTCTGAGTCGTCAGACATTTCATCCGGGGGAGTGGGAACTCCATCCGGAAATCTTTGCCCAAATTACTCAGTTGTGGGGCATTCCAGACATGGATCTGATGGCCTCTCGTCAGAACTTCAAGGTTCCTTGCTACGGGTCCAGATCCAGGGATCCCAAGGCGACTCTAGTAGATGCACTAGTAGCACCTTGGACCTTCAAACTAGCTTATGTATTCCCGCCGTTTCCTCTCATCCCCAGGCTGGTAGCCAGGATCAATCAGGAGAGGGCATCGGTGATCTTGATAGCTCCTGCGTGGCCACGCAGGACTTGGTATGCAGACCTGGTGAATATGTCATCGGCTCCACCATGGAAGCTACCTTTGAGACGAGACCTTCTTGTTCAAGGTCCGTTCGAACATCCGAATCTGGTCTCACTCCAACTGACTGCCTGGAGATTGAACACTTGATCTTATCAAAGCGAGGGTATCTCAGGTTCTGTCATTGATACTCTTGTTCAGGCCAGAAAGCCTGTAACTAGAAAAATCTACCACAAAATATGGAAAAAATATATCTGTTGGTGTGAATCTAAAGGATTCCCTTGGGACAAGATAAAAATTCCTAAGATTCTATCCTTTCTTCAAGAAGGTTTGGAGAAAGGATTATCTGCAAGTTCTTTGAAGGGACAGATTTCTGCCTTATCTGTGTTACTTCACAAAAAGCTGGCAGCTGTGCCAGATGTTCAAGCCTTTGTTCAGGCTCTGGTTAGAATCAAGCCTGTTTACAAACCTTTGACTCCTCCTTGGAGTCTCAATTTAGTTCTTTCAGTTCTTCAGGGGGTTCCGTTTGAACCCTTACATTCCGTTGATATTAAGTTATTATCTTGGAAAGTTTTGTTTTTGGTTGCAATTTCTTCTGCTAGAAGAGTTTCAGAATTATCTGCTCTGCAGTGTTCTCCTCCTTATCTGGTGTTCCATACAGATAAGGTGGTTTTGCGTACTAAACCTGGTTTTCTTCCGAAAGTTGTTTCTAACAAAAACATTAACCAGGAGATAGTCGTGCCTTCTTTGTGTCCGAATCCAGTTTCAAAGAAGGAACGTTTGTTGCACAATTTGGATGTAGTTCGTGCTTTAAAATTCTATTTAGATGCTACAAAGGATTTTAGACAAACATCTTCCTTGTTTGTTGTTTATTCTGGTAAAAGGAGAGGTCAAAAAGCAACTTCTACCTCTCTCTCCTTTTGGCTTAAAAGCATCATCAGATTGGCTTACGAGACTGCCGGACGGCAGCCTCCTGAAAGAATCACAGCTCATTCCACTAGGGCTGTGGCTTCCACATGGGCCTTCAAGAACGAGGCTTCTGTTGATCAGATATGTAAGGCAGCGACTTGGTCTTCACTGCACACTTTTACTAAATTTTACAAATTTGATACTTTTGCTTCTTCTGAGGCTATTTTTGGGAGAAAGGTTTTGCAAGCCGTGGTGCCTTCCATCTAGGTGACCTGATTTGCTCCCTCCCTTCATCCGTGTCCTAAAGCTTTGGTATTGGTTCCCACAAGTAAGGATGACGCCGTGGACCGGACACACCTATGTTGGATAAAACAGAATTTATGTTTACCTGATAAATTACTTTCTCCAACGGTGTGTCCGGTCCACGGCCCACCCTGATTTTTTAATCAGGTCTGATAATTTATTTTCTGTAACTACAGTCACCACGGTATCATATGATTTCTCCTATGCAAATATTCCTCCTTTACGTCGGTCGAATGACTGGGGAAGGCGGAGCCTAGGAGGGATCATGTGACCAGCTTTGCTGGGCTCTTTGCCATTTCCTGTTGGGGAAGAGAATATCCCACAAGTAAGGATGACGCCGTGGACCGGACACACCGTTGGAGAAAGTAATTTATCAGGTAAACATAAATTCTGTTTTTATTTCGGGGGTTGGTTGTGTGGGTGGTGGGTTTTACTGTTGGGGGGTATTTGTATTTTGTTTTACAGGTAAAAGAGCTGATTACTTTGGGGCAATGCCCCGCAAAAGGTCCTTTTAAGGGCTATTTATAGTTTATTGTAGGCTAGGGGTTTTTTATTTTTTTTTTGGGGGGGGGGGGCTTTTTTAATTTCATAGGGCCCTTAGATTAGGTGTAATTAGTTTAAAGCTTTGATCATTTCTTTTTTCTTTTTTGTAACTTAGTGTTTATTTTTTTGTGTAACTAAGTGTTTGTTATTTTTTTGTAACTTAGTTTGTTGTAACTTTGTAATTTTTTAGTGTAGATTTAAATTATTTGAGTAGGGTTAGGTGTTTAAATATATAATATATTTAATTTAATTTGTAGTTTTATTATGTAATTTTAGTATAAAAGTTAGGTTAGATTAATTTTTATTTTAATATAGTTTAATGTAATTTTAGTTTAAAAGTTAGGTTGGATTAATCATTAATTTAATATAGTTTAATGTAATTTTATTATAATAGTTAGGGTAGGTTAATTATTAATTTAATATAGTTTAATGTAATTTTATTATAATAGTTATAATAGGTTAATAGTTTAATATAGTTTATTTAAAGGGACATAATACTCATATGCTAAATCACTTGAAACTGATGCAGTATAACTGTAAAAAGCTGGCAGGAAAATATCACCTGAGTATCTCTATGTAAAAAAGGAAGATATTTTACCTCACAATTTCCTCAGCTCACCAGAGTAAGTTCTGTGTAAAAAGTTATACTCAGCTGCTCCCAGCTGCAGGTAAAAAAATTAAAAAAAATGAATAAATGAACAGCAGCCAATCAGCATCAGCAGTGCTGAGGTCATGAACTCTTACTGTGATCTCATGAGATTTGACTTAACTCTCATGAGATTTCATAGTAAGCTTCCTTTACCTGATTGGTGAAATAATATGAGAATGCACGATGCTCATCCCTTCAGATGTCCCAGGACACACACACTAATATGCTGCTTAGAAATCCTTTACAATGGGAGGTGGCTACTGAGGAAATTTTTAGGTAAAATATCTTTCTTTTTTACATAGAGATGTTCAGGTGATATTTTCTAATCAGCTTTTTACAGCGATGCTGCATCACTTTCAAGTGTTTAAACATTTGGGTATTATGGCCCTTTAAATCTAAAGGTAAATTTAAATTTATTATAAGATAGGGATGAGTTAATATTTAATATAAAGTTAGCGGGTTGTTAGGTTTAGGGGTTAATAGGTTAATTTAGTTTATGGTGATGTGGGGGGCTGGCGGTTTAGAGGTTAATACATTTATTTAGTTGCAGTGGGCTCCGGGAGCAGCAGGATAGGGGTTAATAACTTTATGTAGGTGGCGGCAGATTAGGGGTTTATAAGTATAATGTAGGTGGCGGTGGGCTCCGGGAGCGGAGGAATAGGGGTTAATAAGTTTATTAGAGTGGCGGTGGGCTCCGGGAGCGGCGGTTTAGGGGTTAATAACTTTATTTAGTGGCGGCGGGGTCCGGGAGTGGCGGGATAGGGGATAAACAGTTTAGTATAGTGTGGGTGCTTAGTGACAGTATACAAATAAAGCTGGGAAAAAGCCGAAGAGCAGCAAGATCGATGATTGTTAGTTAACAACAGTCCGCTGCTCATCGTTCCGTACTTGGTGCGCGGCTTTTTGACAGCTTTTTTGGTAACTATGGAGAACGTATTCAGGTCCGCGGTAGCGAAGTTAGGCGATGTCAGGCGAGCGTATTGGTGCCGCTGAATGCAGCACAGTTGACGGCTTGATAAGTAGGCCCCTATATATGATGAGCACTGAATTACTTTTACAGTTTGTGTTCAACTGTTTTCTACTGGTAGTGATTTAACAGTCTGTGCAGCCATTAGCTCTGGCATATATCACTGTAAAATAGAACATGCCATGCTTTGCAGACATGACCCGTTGGCAACTTTAGTTTTTCACTGACATTATTTTGTCTCCTCTACACTTTCAAATGAACACAGAGCTATTAACCCTTGCAGTGCTGGATCCATTATGATTATTAGTATTTTTGATCATGATCAAGCAAACATCAGTAAGTGCAGACCAGGAAGAAGAGTACTTATGACACAGGTAGTGATGCCTTAGCCATGCTGCACTCCCTCTCTCCCATTTACCTTTTTATAGTACATTGCCAGTGACAGGAAGCAGGTGACAGCACAAAATACATATTTACAGGTAAGGAGGGATTGGTTTGCTCTGGGGTCTGAAATAGGCTTACAAGGGGTTAAACTACAGTTATCTAAATAGAACCATATACAGACAGAGACTAACCCAGCGCTATGGAATTTGGCCAGCGCTACGGAATTTGGCGGCTATACAAATAAATGAAAATAATAACAACCCAAGGAGAGATTACAATTACCAATGCATTAGGAGATGGCATTAAAACAATATATATTTGTTTTTCCTTTCTTATCTCTTAGCCAGCATATTACAAGCAGGGGTTCTAAGGGAGCTTAGATCTGTAATATCCAAACATATAGGGCTAGATAACTCCGCTAAAAGTTAACTTTTTACGTGCGTTGGGTAGTGCTCATATTACAAGTTAAAAGTAAAAAGTTTTCACTTGCACACTAACCCGATGAGCAGAAATAGCCAAATTTAGTATATCACAACCGCATTAACATATCCCCATAGAAATAAATGGAGCGCGAAAAGTGGAAAAAGACCCTAGTTGTGTGCAAACCCGATTGCATATTCTCAAGTACGCTAACCTGACATGAAAATATTAATATTTCATATTCCAGTGTTCACATAGCAGAATATGTTCTATATATTCTTAAGTACATATTTCTACAAATATCTGATGGTATTTTGGTACAATATATATATATATATATATATATATATATATATATATATATATATATATATATATATATATATATATATATATATATATATATATGTATCTATATATATATATGAATATATATTTATAAATACTTGGAACATATTATATATATATATATATATAGCACACAGAAAAAGTCCAGCACTCACTTACAAGCTCACAACTAAGATAAAAAGTAACAATGGAAGAGTTAGTTACCGCATCTGGCCAAATGGGACAAGCCCAGGTACCACGTCAAGGTCTCTTCCAAAACCTGGGTCCCTAAACAGCCACACAATGCAGGCTCACAGTCAAACAAACTGGGAAAAAATGAAGGGTGCGCGGGCTTATGTAATCTCCTCAGACATATACAAAACACGAAAGGGGACAGCACTCTCAGGCCGGACCAGGTACACATCCCATGACCTTGCAACATGCACAGCCCTGGGTGCAAAAACAGCACTCTCAGGAAGCACTCTCTTCCAAAACCTGGGTCCCTAAACAGCATCCACACAGCCCATGACCCTGCAACATGCACAGCACTCTCAGGAAGCTGCTCCGTCGACAAAGCCACAGGCAGTTAACCCCACGACTGTGAGCCTGCATTGTGTGGCTGTTTAGGGACCCAGGTTTTGGAAGAGACCTTGACGTGGTACCTGGGCTTGTCCCATTTGGCCAGATGCGGTAACTAACTCTTCCATTGTTACTTTTTATCTTAGTTTTGAGCTTGTAAGTGAGTGCTGGACTTTTTCTGTGTGCTATATTATCGTATATATTTTTTGTAATTTACCCCTTTGGGACGTGCGCCCAGAACTGCCTGTGGCTCTGTGGACAGTGCAGCTTCCTGAGAGTGCTGTTTTTGCACCCAGGGCTGTGCATGTTGTAGGGTCATGGGATGTGTACCCGGTCCGGCCTGAGAGTGCTGTCCCCTTTCGTGTTTTGTATATATATATATATATATATATATATATATATATATATATATATATATATATATATATATATATATATATATATATATATATATATATATATATATATATATATATATATATATATATATATATATATATATATATATATATATATATATATATATATATATATATATATATATATATATATATATATATATATATATATATATATATATATATAATGTTCAAAGAGAGCACTCTCACCTCAATTTCGGGTGCCAACAGGGGAGTGTGTCCCCGAAACGTCACGCTTTAAAGATTAAATTCACTTGTATATATATATACATATACATACACATATACATATTTAGGCATGAGTATGTCTGTATATCTATGTTAAAGCCTTTTGTGGCCTTTTCCATATATATATTTATTGACTTGTGTTCCTTAATGAGAACTACAAAATGTTTTTGAATGTGACACTGGTTTTGCACATTGGCAAACTGAAATTACCTACCTTCACATTGATTGAGGTTAGGAAGCAAAATCAAAAGCTACTTATTTATTCAATTAAAGTTTAAAAAAATACTTTTACACTGATGAAAATTAGCAACATAAATAAAGCAACAAACACATATGCCCACTATACTGATAATGCCCTTGTTCAAAAACCTTAAAGAGACATAAACGCACCAGGAGCATAACTAGACTTCCTGGACCTCAGGGCAAAGGCATTGGTAGTCCTCCATTTCAACGGTGCCCTTTCTGGCTGTTTGCAATCAACAGAAACCGTGCTGGCAACCTCATAGGAGAAAGAGGAGCACCTTCTCTGTGAGTTAGTCTGTGCCAAAGGATATACACTTGCTCAGCTTTCATGTACAAATATGGTAGCAGGTTTTTCTGTACAGTAACACTGTGACAGCCATCTTGGAAACCCTGCTGTCATATTGTAAAAGCAATTCTAAGCACATTCTATAAACTCTGAGCCCTTTCTTGCAGGGGAGTACACAAACGGGCCAGACATGATGCAGCCCACCTGTAGTGATGTCTCTACTGATTACAGAGCCAGATGGGTCCCCTTAAGCTGTGGGCCCAATCTCTATTAAGACCTCTGAGACCCCTGTAGTTACACCCCTGATACACACATATCTTTATAGTTTTGAAGCACAACAGGTTAATTGCATGCATGTCACCTATTGGCAACACTACATACTATTAAAATGGACCAACATACATGCCCTGTAATCACTAAACCCCCAAAATTGCCATACTGTTTGTTCTTAATCCTGACCATTTGTTTTTCCAATAACCAAATTGGGAGTTTAACCTCAAAGATATCAATTTTGTGTTGTTTTGGGAGGTAAAGATGTTGATCTTTAGGGACATTAAAGGGACAGTCAAGTCCAAAAAAAACTTTCATTTTTCAAATAGGGCATGCAATTTTAAACAACTTTCCAATTTACTTTTATCAACAATTTTGCTTTGTTCTCTTGGTATTCTAGTTGAAAGCAAACCTAGGAAGGCTCATATGATAATTTATAAGCCCTTGAAGGCCGCCTCTATTTTATTTACTTTTCACAGCAGGGGAGAGCTAGCTCTTGTAGGCCATATAGATAGCAATGTGATCACGCCCGTGGCTAGTGGCAGACACTGCACTAATTGGCTAAAATGCAAGTCAATAGATAATAACTAAAAGTCATGTGATTAGGGGCGGTCAGAAGATGCTTAGATACAAGTTAGTCACAGAAGTAAAAAGTGTATTAATACAGGGAGTGCAGAATTATTAGGCAAGTTGTATTTTTGAGGATTCATTTTATTATTGAACAACCATGTTCTCAATGAACCCAAAAAAACTCATTAATATCAAAGCTGAATAGTTTTGGAAGTAGTTTTTAGTTTGTTTTTAGTTATAGCTATTTTAGGGGGATATCTGTGTGTGCAGGTGACTATTACTGTGCATAATTATTAGGCAACTTAACAAAAAACAAATATATACCCATTTCAATTATTTATTTTTACCAGTGAAACCAATATAACATCTCAACATTCACAAATATACATTTCTGACATTCAAAAACAAAACAAAAACAAATCAGTGACCAATATAGCCACCTTTCTTTGCAAGGACACTCAAAAGCCTGCCATCCATGGATTCTGTCAGTGTTTTGATCTGTTCACCATCAACATTGCGTGCAGCAGCAACCACAGCCTCCCAGACACTGTTCAGAGAGGTGTACTGTTTTCCCTCCTTGTAAATCTCACATTTGATGATGGACCACAGGTTCTCAATGGGGTTCAGATCAGGTGAACAAGGAGGCCATGTCATTAGATTTTCTTCTTTTATACCCTTTCTTGCCAGCCACGCTGTGGAGTACTTGGACGCGTGTGATGGAGCATTGTCCTGCATGAAAATCATGTTTTTCTTGAAGGATGCAGACTTCTTCCTTTACCACTGCTTGAAGAAGGTGTCTTCCAGAAACTGGCAGTAGGACTGGGAGTTGAGCTTGACTCCATCCTCAACCCGAAAAGGCCCCACAAGCTCATCTTTGATGATACCAGCCCAAACCAGTACTCCACCTCCACCTTGCTGGCATCTGAGTCGGACTGGAGCTCTCTGCCCTTTACCAATCCAGCCACAGGCCCATCCATCTGGCCCATCAAGACTCACTCTCATTTCATCAGTCCATAAAACCTTAGAAAAATCAGTCTTGAGATATTTCTTGGCCCAGTCTTGACGTTTCAGCTTGTTCAGTGGTGGTCGTCTTTCAGCCTTTCTTACCTTGGCCATGTCTCTGAGTATTGCACACCTTGTGCTTTTGGGCACTCCAGTGATGTTGCAGCTCTGAAATATGGCCAAACTGGTGGCAAGTGGAATCTTGGCAGCTGCACGCTTGACTTTTCTCAGTTCATGGGCAGTTATTTTGCGCCTTGGTTTTTCCACACGCTTCTTGCGACGCTGTTGACTATTTTGAATGAAACGCTTGATTGTTCGATGATCACGCTTCAAAAGCTTTGCAATTTTAAGAGTGCTGCATCCCTCTGCAAGATATCTCAATATTTTTGACTTTTCTGAGCCTGTCAAGTCCTTCTTTTGACCCATTTTGCCAAAGGAAAGGAAGTTGCCTAATAATTATGCACACCTGATATAGGGTGTTGATGTCATTAGACCACACCCCTTCTCATTACAGAGATGCACATCACCTAATATGCTTAATTGATAGTAGGCTTTCGAGCCTATACAGCTTGGAGTAAGACAACATGCATAAAGAGGATGATGTGGTCAAAATACTCATTTGCCTAATAATTCTGCACTCACTGTATAACAGTGTTGGTTTTGCAAAACTGGGGAATGGGTAATAAAGGGATTATCTATCTTTTTAAACAACAAAAATTCTGGTGTTGACTGTCCCTTTAACAGCGTAAGCATTTCAGGATTACAGACCTCCCAACTATCCCAATTTAATTCTGAGCTCTGTCCCACTGTCTGTCTGATACAGTAATATGTCCCTATTTTCAGAATTTCCCATAGCCCCACCCACAGAGCACCCAGAGACGACCGCAAGCTGCCCAGACACACCCACAACCCCACCCCTTAAGCACCCATGATCCCTCCCAACACAGCTCCACCCACAAAACAGTGACAAGCCCCCATCAACCTCCTGAGTCTCTAATACCCAGCCACAAATGTTGGGAGGTATGGGATTGTACTAATCACTGGAAAACACACTGACAATATCTGCCAAAAACAATAGTAAGATTGTGATCAACCACGGTGCTACGAAAATTTGTATCTTTTTGCAGTCCTGGGACAAACAAATTTGCACTGATAACATCATCACTATGCAGCTTGTTACAGAGTTCTAAAGTATGCTGCATGCATTTCAGCCATTTTAGAATTTAGTGTAGAAAACCCTCAGTTATCTCAGTTATAATGAAAGTACATTACACGTTTTTTTCTACGTTAAGTTAAACATTTTGAGCTAGATTACAAGTGGCAAGTTGAATTTATCATGTGCACAATATACCAATTTTCACTGGTAGTGATTCCCACTTACTAGAAACTACCTCAATCAATCAATATATGTTTTACTGTATACTGTAAATATTTAACATTCCAATGTTCTTTATATAAGTGAAAATGATTTTTTTTTGTAATTTAAATAGAAATTCCTATATATATTTGTATATATCTATACGTGTATATATTCATATAGATATATATGTATAGATATATATTTCTTTCCCATAGCATTGAGAGTCCACAACGTCATTCCAATTACTAGTGGGATATTCATCTCCTAGCCAGCAGGAGGAGGCAAAGAGCACTCCAGCAGAGCTGTTAAGTGCCACTTCCCTTACCCTTAACCCCCATTAATTCTCTTTTCCTTGATCACGGGAGGATGGAGAAGATGTCTGAAGATTTTAATCCTTTAATGAGTACTTTTCCCTGCAAGCAATGATTAGGGGCTATGCTGTGTCCATGTCAATCTCTTTAGTAAGAGTAATGGTGGCTTTTAGCAGTTAGAAGGCGGCTAGGTGGTCCTTGCTTTATTTCTAACATTTATGGTACCCCTTAGATAGAAAATCAGAGTTGGTTGCTCTGTTTTTTTCTTTTACTTTCAGGTCCCTTTCAGCGGCTAAATTAGGCTGATAGACCTGAAGCTGCTGTGACTGCAGCAGAAAACTCTGGAGGGTAAATCTTTTTATATATTTTTCTTGGGTCAAGAAAAAATCATGAAGAGAGGACTTGTATAGTCAGGGACCAGGTGGGACCTGCTACCCTCAACAGGAGTTAATATATTTATTTATCTCTTCTAGTTGAGAGACGCTGCAGCTGAGCAGCTATCTGGTTTTAAAATAAATCAGTTTCAGGGATATACACCGCTTTTACTGTCTTCTGTAGGGTCTAATGTAATGTTATGACCCAGGCTTTGGGTGTGGGGATTGGATATCATTATGTTAATGATATTTACCTCATGCCTCTTATCCCTACACAGTCCGTCATTAATAGTTAATAGACAGTAATAGGGAAAGCTCAGAATCTCTTATATGTCTATTTGGGGCTCCTTACAAGGGGCAACACTGTAGGCAATAATGGCGACTTTGTGTATGTTACCATTAACTCTCTGTCGAGTCAGTCCAACTTTATGGCACTCTGTCCTTGTTTCCTACCTAATGTCCTTATATTCTGTGGACATATGAGTTTATTTTTTCCGGTGACCACATAGTTAGATGCCACAAGCTCTAAGAGGTTAATGCATGTTCTTATAAGAGCATAACTACTCTTCCGCACGCTACATTTAAAAGTTTCTGGATATTCTGGAGGAAAAGCTGAACTGATATAGGCATTTCCTCTTAGGAGGTTTAATCTTTGTGTTTTTCTCAACGGAGTACCCTATCCCCAGGATGCCCTCTGGGCGGCCTTAGCTTAAAAGCGATTGTATCGCGGTGGTGCCGCAGGGCCTGGAAGCAATTCTTATATGTTTTAAGTAGAGAGTGAGTTTGCACGTTCTAGGTGGCCTAGAAATGAACATTTTCTTTTACTGCCTGTTTCGCAGGGTGAGTCCACATCCGGTGCAATGGGGGTTAATTTTCCCGCTGCAGGATCGTTTGGTGGGCGTGATATCCGCCATTAAGCTCTCCTTCAAAGATGTGTGCTGAAGAACGGGTCCACCATGGGAAGCTGCAGCACAAGGTTGCTGGCCTGCTATGGGCCCTTATTCGCCCGCTGCTCGTAATAAGCCTTAATAGATCTTCTGTTCTCCTAAAAGTTTAAGGGAGACCTTTACTGAGGGTCACTTAGTAAGTGATCCGTTTGTTAGGGTTTCCACCTGTCCCTTAAAATACAGAACACTTATAAGTTACACATGCTGCAGGGTGTTCAGGGAGGAATATGAATAGTGCTGTCCAGAAACACAATACATGTTCCTCCCTGTACACCCTGCAGCATGTGTAACTCATAAGTGTCTAGGAAAACATGGCTGAGGTAGCAACCCTAAAAGATATAATTAAGTCCCAGCTTAATTCCCTCAGAGTTGTTGGGGGGTCTAATCTTTTCTGACGGCACAATTAATTAGTATATCTCTCTAAGTATGTATATACATATTTATCCTAAAGATGGCCTAATCTTTTCCTTATCACAGTTTTTCTGTTTAAAGAGATTAGTCTGTCGGCATTTATCGATTTATCGATGTGCGGCAGACATGATACGCTACATTGTATCATGTCCGCCCGCAAATTAATAAATATACCCCTCAGTCTGTGGAGCAGAGACCATTCAGATTTATCACAGAGGATAGATCTGGATCACCTCAAGAAATTCTCTCTCGTGGTGGATTTCACAGGAAGACCTGGCTCGGGGCACTTGCTTCCTGAGACCTTCCTGGGTGATTGTAAATACGGGCGCCAGCCTCTTAGGCTGGGGAGCAGTTTGAGGATCTCTGAACGCTCAGGGTCTGTGGTCTCAAGAGGAGTCTTCCTTCCCCATAGTCATCTTGGAGTTGAGAGCAATCTTCAATGCCTTGGTAGCTTGGCCTCAATTATCTTTATCAAGTTCAGTCAGACATCATTACCTCTGTGGCTTACATCAACCACCAGGGAGGAACTCTGAGTTCCTTGACTATGACGGAGGTGACTTGCATTCTGCAGTGGGCGGAAGCTCAAGATTGTCTCCTAGCTGTCATCCACATTCCAGGAGTGGACAACTGGGAGGCGGATTTGCTTAGCAGATAGACTTTTCTCACAGGGAGTGGGCTCTTTATTCAGAAGTGTTCACAAATATAACCCTCAGGTAGGGGGTTCCAGAGTTGGATCTGATGGCGTCTTGTCAAAACATCAAGCTTCCAAAGTATGGTTCAAGATCTAGAGATTCTTAGGCCGCTCTGATAGATGCTCTAGCAGATCCTAGATCTTCTGTCTGGCATACCTGTTTCCTCCGTGTGCTCTCCTTCCACGAGTCATTGCTCGTATCAAACAGGAGAGAGCATCTGTAATTCTAATAGCTCTTGCATGGCCTCGCAGGATCTGGTTAACGGATCTGATGAAGATGTCTTATCTTCCATCTTGGAGGTTACCTCAGAGGAAGGACCTTTTTATTCAGGGTCTATTTATCCATCCAAACCTGGATTATCTGAAGCTGACTGCTTGGATATTGAATGCCTAGTTCTGTCTAGATGTGTTTTTTCTGACGCGGTCATTGATTCTATGCTTCAGGCTTGTAAATCTGTTGCTCACAGGATTTACCATAAGGTATGGCGTAAATAACTTTTTTGGTGCGAGTCTCAGGGCTTCTCCTGGAGCCGGGTTTGAATTCCCCTAAGTCAGTACGCTGAAGGGTCAGATTTCTATACTGTCTATTCTTTTGCACAAACATCTAGCGGATTTCCCAGATGTTCAAGCTTTTGTTCAGGCCCTGGTCAGAATCAGGCCTGTGTTTAAACCTGTCTCTCCTCCTTGGAGCCTTAACCTAGTTCTTAAAAGTTTTGCAGCAGGCTCGGTTTGAGCCGATGCATCTTGTTGATATAAAATTGTAATCTTGGAAGGTTTTGTTTTTTCTTGCTTTTTCTTTCGCTCGCAGAGTTCTGCGTTTTCAGCTCTGCAGTGTGATTTCCCGTACCTTATTTTTCATGCTGATAAGGCGGCCGTTCATACTAACTTGGGGTTTCTCCCTAAGGTGGTGTCTGATCGAAACATTAATCAGGAAATTGTTGTTCCTTATTTTAGTCCTAATCTTTCTTCTCATAAGGAACATCTTTTGCATAACTGGATGTTATGCATGCTCTAAAATTTTACCTACAAGCTACTAAAATTTTCAGCAATCTTATGCCCTGTTTGTTATTTTCTCTAGAAAGCGTAAGGGTTAGAACGCTACTTCTACTACCCTTTCCCTCTGGTTAAGAAGTATTATTTGTTTTTGCTTATGGGACAGCTGGACAGCAGCCTCCTGAGAGAATTATGGCTCATTCCACTAGGGCTGTCCCCTCATCTTCGGCTTTCAAAAATGAAGCTTCTGTGGAACAAATTTGCAAGGTGACAACATGGTTTTCTTTGCATACCTTTTCCAAATTCTACAAATTTGATTATTTTGCCTCGGCTGAGGCCTCTTTTGGGAGATAGGTTCTTCAAGCAGTGGTGCCTTCTGTTTAGGTCCTCCTGCCTTGTTCTCCCTCCCTGTTCATTCCGTATCCTCTAGCTTGGATATTGGTTCCCACTAGTAATTGGAATGACGTTGTGGACTCTCCATGCCATAGGAAAGAAAACAAAATTTATGCTTACCTGATAAATTTCTTTTTTTCCGGGCATGGAGAGTCCACGACCCCACCCTCTTTTTAAATTATAATTCGGCAGTTTTTTTGAGTAATCCTCAGGCACCTCTATACCCTTATGCTTCTTTTTTCCGTTTCCCTTAGGGCCGATTGAGTGGGGGTTATGGGTAAGGGAAGTGACACTTAACAGCTATGCAGGGGTGCTTTTTGCCTCCTCCCGCTGGCCAGGAGTTGAATATCACACTAGTAGTTGGAATGACGTGGACTCTCCATGCCTGAAATTAAAGAAATTTATCAGGTAAGCATAAATTTTGTTATTACATTAACATTATCAGATATATATATATAAATATATATTTAAAAATAAAAATTAAAAAAATTCTATGTAAAGAACATTGGAATGTAATATATGAGCAACGCGCTTCAGATTGCACACTAGGTCTAACATGTTGTCGGCTTCGAAGAGGGGGAAATAAGAAGCAGTTCAGTTTTAGACAAATTGACTTGGAGATAGTGTGAGGACATCCAATAGGAAATTGTGAAGAGACAGTTGGTAATCTGGTTAACCCCTTAACGACCAAGGACGTACGCCACACGTCCTCAAAAAAAATACAGTTAATGACCGAGGACGTGTGGCGTACGTCCTTGGTCTGGAAAGCAGCTGGAAGCGATCCTGCTCGCTTCCAGCTGCTTTCCGGTTATTGCAGTGATGCCTCAACATCGAGGCATCCTGCAATAAACCCCCCTTGGCCATCCGATGCAGAGAGAGCCACTCTGTGGCCCTCTCTGTACCGGACATCGATGGCCGGTTTCGTTGGTGGGTGGGAGCCAGTCTGGGAGGCGGGTGGGCGGCCATCGATGGGCCGTATGATGTGGAGGGGGGCGGGATCGTGGGCGGGAACGCCGGGTGCGCGCGCGGGGGGGTAGGAAGCGGGTGGGAACCGCTACACTACAGAAAATTTATGGGAGAAAAGTGGCAGTGATTGCCAAATATATATATATCGATCTAAGAGATCTGGGAGGGGTGGTGGGTTGGTCTTTTGGGGGGGGCAAGCTACACTACAGAAAATTATTTTAAAAAAATAATAAAACAATGTTTTACTATAAACTGGGTACTGGCAGACAGCTGCCAGTACCAAAGATGGCTACTAATAAGTTAGAGGGGGATGGGTAAAGAGCTGTTTGGGGGGTATCAGGGAGGTTGGGGGCTAAGGGGGGATCCTCCAGAGCAGCATATGTAAATATGCCTTTTTTTTTTATTTATGTTTTATCAAGGATAGCTTTTTTTTTTAGTACTGGCAGACTTTCTGCCAGTACTTAACATGGCGGGGACAATTGTGGGGTGGGGGAGGGAAGAGAGCTGTTTGGGAGGGATCAGGGGGTGTAATGTGTCAGGTGGGAGGCTGATCTCTACACTAAAGCTAAAATTAACCCTGCAAGCTCCCTACATGCTACCTAATTAACCCCTTCACTGCTAGCCATAATACACGTGTGATGCGCAGCGGCATTTAGCGGCCTTCTAATTACCAAAAAGCAACGCCAAAGCCATGTATGTCTGCTATTTCTCAACAAAGGGGATCCCAGAGAAGCATTTACAACCATTTGTGCCATAATTGCACAAGCTGTTTGTAAATGATTTCAGTGAGAAACCTAAAATTGTGAAAAATTTTACTTTTTTTTTTATTTAATCGCATTTGGCGTTGAAATGGTGGCATGAAATATACCAAAATGGGCCTAGATCAATACTTAGGGTTGTCTACTACACTACAATAAAGCTAAAATTAACCCTACAAGCTCCCTACATGCTCCCTAATTAACCCCTTCATTGCTGGGCATAATACACGTGTGGTGCGCAGTGGCATTTAGCGGCCTTCTAATTACCAAAAAGCAACACCAAATCCATATATGTCTGCTATTTATGAAAAAAGGGGATTGCAGAGAAGCATTTACAACCATTTGTGCCATAATTGCACGAGCTGTTTGTAAATAAATTCAGTGAGAAACCTAAAGTTTGTAACAAAATGTGTGAAAAAGTGAACAATTTATTTTATTTGATCGCATTTGGCGGTGAAATGGTGGCATGAAATATACCAAAATGGGCCTAGATCAATACTTTGGGATGTCTTCTAAAAAAAAATATACACATGTCAAGGGATATTCAGGGATTCCTGGAAGATATCAGTGTTCCAATGTAACTAGCGCTAAGTTTGAAAAAAAGTGGTTTGGAAATAGCAAAGTGCTTCTTGTATTTATTGCCCTATAACTTGCAAAAAAAAGCAAAGAACATGTAAACATTGGGTATTTCTAAACTCAGGACAAAATTTGGAAACTATTTAGCATGAGTGTTTTTTGGTGGTTGCAGATGTGTAACAGATTTTGGGGGTCAAAGTTAGAAAAAGTGTGTTTTTTTCCATTTTTTCCTCATATTTTATATTTTTCTTATAGTAAATTATAAGATATGATGAAAATAATGGTATCTTTAGAAAGTCCATTTAATGGCGAGAAAAACGGTATATAATATGTGTGGGTACAGTAAATGAGTAAGAGTAAAATTACAGCTAAACACAAACACTGCAGAAATGTAAAAATAGCCTTGGTCCCAAACGGTCAGAAAATGGAAAAGTGCTGTGGTCATTAAGGGGTTAAGTAAAGATGGAGAGATATCAGGAGAGGAGATATAGAACACATATAAGTAGTACTGGAAGCTAAAGAAGGATATCCTATTATCAAATTTTCTTCGTTCTCTTGGTATCTTTATTTGAAATCCAAGAATGTAAGTTTAGATGCCGGCCCATTTTTGGTGAACAACCTGGGTTGTCCTTGCTGATTGGTGGATAAATTCATCCACCAATAAAAAGTGCTGTCCAGAGTTCTGAACCCCATAAAAAAGCTTAGATGCCTTCTTTTTCAAATAAAGATAGCAAGAGAACGATAATAGAAGTAAATTAGAAAGTTGCTAAAAATTGCATGCTCTATCTGAATCACAAAAGAAAAAATATGGGTTCAGTGCCCCTTTAAAGGATTGTTTTTACTCCCGGATTCATGGAGTGCTGCCTTCCGACTTCTGTTGTGGCTGGATCGGCCTGTATACCTGACTGGTAGGCACCCTGATACCGCGTCATTGCGCATACTTGCGCTGTCCTGTCCTGCCTCCGGCTCGGCCTCGTGCGGTCCACGCCCCCAAGTGATGCAACTGCCAGTGTCAGCGTGCACGGTTTGTGAGCGCACGATGTTCTACTATTGCTGCTTTCCACACACGGCAGCTGCCCCTGCCGGCCCACACAGCGCAGCTGCCGCTGCCGGCCCTCCAGGATTTTTCCCGGTATCCCGGTGGCCCAATCCGACCCTGGTCACGGAAGACATCATTAACGAAAGCTTGAAAGACAGCAGGGGCATTGCACAACTCAAAAGGCATTACTAGGTATTCATAAGGTCCTGATCTCGTGTTGAAGGCAGTTTTCCATTTATGTCCTGGGAAGATACAAATGAGATTGTATGCCCCACGAAGATCTAGATTTGTGAAGTAACAAGCATTTTGGAGTGAATCATATAATTCAGTGATCAGGGGAATAGGATAGCGGTTCTTAATAGTTATGTTGTTTAGCGCTCTGTAGTCAATGCAGGGTCTCAAACCTCTATCCTTTTTACTGACAAAAAATAAAACCAGCCCCAGCAGGAGAGGAGGAAGGGCAAATAAAGCCTTTAGCTAAGTTTTCTTGGATATACTCCTCCATGGCTTTGGTTTCAGCCTTGGACAGCGGATAAGTCCTTCCTTTAGGAAGTGGGGCTCCAGTAAACAGGTTGATTTTGCAGTTGTAAGGGCGGTGAGGTGGTAGCACATCAGCTGCTTTCTTTTCAAACACGTCCATAAATTCTGCATATACTGAGGGAAGAGTAGAAGGAGTTAGAAGGCTGACAATAGGGATGTGATGTAATGGAACAAACTTAGCCAGGCAGGAGTGAAAACAGGACTTACCCCAGGAGGCCAACTGTCCCACAGTCCAGTCGAATTGAAGATTATGTGTGCGCAGCCAAGGAAGACCAAGGACAACTGGCTGAGCAGGAGAATGAATTGCAACTGTTCAGAATACAGTACTCCCACAGACATGGTAAGGGGTGCAGATTCAAAATGGTTTATGCCTGATCCAAGGGGTGTGCCGTACAGAGTGTTTATTTTGAGACATTTCTTTTCTGGAAAAGAAGCAAACCTGCGTGAATCATGAAGCTGTGATCTAGGAAATTACTGGCTGCCCCTGAATCAACAAAGGCCTGTGTGTGAACAGAGTTCTGGAGAAAGGTAAGTGTAATAGGTACCAGGATCCGAGAAGAGTTAGGGGAATTAGTAGTAGCCATGCTTAGAGGTACCCCACTTTTATCCTCTAAGCGTTGGTTTTTCCCAGCAGTATATCACAATTCTTAAGTTGGTGTGAATTAGAACCACAATAGAAGCACAGTCTTAACCTCCTTCTTCTCGGTCTTTCAGATTCAGAAGACTTTAGGGAAGAGAGATCCATGGATTTGTCCTCAGGGGCAACTGGAGGTGCAGGAGGGGTCTAGTAGGTGGATGAGTAGGAGGACGAAAAGGCAGGACTCTGCGAGTTCTCTCTCTCTCAGCTTGTCACTCCTGAAAGCGAAAATCCAAACTGATGCAAAGCTCTATAAATCCATCAAGGGTTGATGGAACATCACGATAAGTGAGCTCATCCTTGATGCGTTCATGTAGACCCCTCTGTAAGGCCGCCCGGAGAGCACTGTTATCCCAACTTGCCTCATGTGCCAAGGTGCGAAACTCAATGGCATATGCCACAGATCTATTACTCTAGCGGAGATCCAAGAGAGAGTATTCTGCAGCAGAAGTGTGACCAGAGGTCCCAAACACGGAAGGCAGTGCAGAAATAAAGGTAACAGCGTCGTTCAGGAGTTGAGCCCTTTGTTCCAATAGGGGAGAGACCCAGGCTAGGGCCTTATCCTTCAATAAGGAAATAATAAAGGGGACCTTTGACTGATGGGTCTGGAAGGTATGAGGGTCATTGCGGAAATGCAGTCTGCACTAGTTGAGAAATCCCCTAAAGTCGGTAATGCCATCATACTTGTCAGGCAATGGTATCCGGGGTATGCTTCCAGAAGCAGGGGAGGTGGTTGCGGTACTTGCAGCAGAGGCAGGCTGTGTGGCAACAGGAGCAGTGTTTTTCTCTGCAACAAGTGAGGAGAGCATAGCGGTAATAGTCTCTAATTTCCAAACCAGACTTTATAGGTGTGTGGCATGGGTTCCCAGCATTTGTCCCTGAAGAAAGATTGCTCTTGCAAGCTCATTTGGGTCCATGGCCCAAGTATAATGTAATGCTCGTTGGATATTTCCCTATCAGACCAAACTTGGCCAGTAGTCTTCTTATCCCGCCATCTAGTGGAAGGATAAGAAAATATCCCAGAACAAGAGAACAGATAAGTAAATAAGGTAAACAATACTCACAATCGAAGGGGCAGTCCTTTAAAGGGGAATACATTAATGTGGTTGCGATATTCTTACTTCGGCTTTTTGGCCACTTTTAATATGCATGCTACCCAACGCTCGCAAAATGCTTACTTCTAGCAGAGTTAGCGCACAAGCAGGAGTATTAAGTACCCCTCCAGTTCTAATCTGGCCCTTAGTGTCCCTTTAAGAAACTTAATGGCTCTTAACTGATGGCAAACTAAAGAGTCTCTATTGATTGGTTTGTTATTAACAATGTAACAAAAACAAAACACTTTTGTTTATTCTGCTTTGCAGCTTCTTCGCTACTGTTGTTTGTGTCCCATTAAAACATGACTGAAATGCATACTATATAAGCATTCTTAAATTAGCTCTTATAGGACAAATGTAGTTACTAGACAACTTTAGAGGAAACTATGGCTTGCGAATTTGCATCTTTAGCGCTTCTATTTAAATCTTACTCCAGCTTTTTCTCCTGTACCCAATCCAGAATGTTAGTCAGAGGCATGTTGTAGCACAACCCATGCCTGCCTGTAACACCCCAGCGACATCTGCTCACACCCCCCTGTGTTAGGATGACATCAATATCCCATCTGGTGCAAAACTAAGGCTCTAATCTCTATGCTTTTGATTAAATTAATTTCTTAATTTTTTCCAGTTTGTTAATACTGCAGCTTGCCTCTTGCCTGTCTCTTAAAGGGCCACTAAACCCAAAATCTTTCTTTCATGATTCGGATAGAGAATAGAAATTTAAACAACATTACAATTTACTTCCATTATTTATTTTGCTTCATTTTTTAAATATCCTTAGTTGAAGAAAAAGCAATGCACATGGTGATCAAATCACACAAGACTTCTATGTGCAGCAACCAATCAGCAGCTAGTGAGCATATCTAGATATGCTTTTCATCAAATAATATCAAGAGAATAAAACAAATTAGATAATATAAGTAAATTAGAAAGATGTTTCAAATTGCATTCTCTTCCTAAATCATAAAAGAAAAAATGTGGGTGGCATGTGCCTTTAAGGATTTAAGTTAAGGAATAAATCAAATTCCTCTGTTTTGAACTAGATACTTTAAAAGTATAATCGCAGGGTAAGTACATAGTAAAAATGTCATTGAAAATATGAAAAAAGTTGGCTGATTTTTTTTAATTAATTTTTTTGCTTGTGCGCTAACTGTGCTCAAAGTAAAAAAATAGCAAAGCTACATTAGCTGGTATTACAAGTTGAAAGTAAAAAGCATGCAAGCTTTAAGAATTCGGATATCTTCACCACGTTAACTCCTCCCCATACTCTTTAGAATATACTGTAACGAAGTACACTCTATTATGCTTTTCAAATTTCTTTCCATCTAAAGGGGAGGAGAGTCCATGGCTTTATTCATTGCTATTGGAAATTAAGAACCTGGACACCAGGAAGAGGCAAAGTCACCCCAGCCAAAGGCTTAAATACCTCCCCCACTTCCCTCATCCCCCAGTCATTCTTTGCCTTTCGTCACAGCAGGATGGCAGAGAAGTGCCGGAGTTTCGGAGTAGTCTCTTATGGAGGGTAGTACTCTTTGCATTGGGACTGGAGTTTTAAGTAGTCCTGTCAGCCTCTCAGTGACAGCCTGAGCGAAAGTTAGTCCGTTGAGGCAGGGAGAGTCTTTCTGCGAAACCATCCCGAATCATATTAACAGCTCCACAAGCAATCAGCGTTGACGAGTTTCGCTGCCTGCTTTCTACACTCAAGTCCATATCAGGAGCGAGGCTACTAACCTATCACACTTAAAGGGCAGTGTTCCTGTTCCATGGCGTAGATTCTGGTAAGATCGTTTCATTTTTTATTACTAATAAAAACATAGAAGACAGGGTCACAGTGTGGCACCTCTTTATCTTTACAGAATCAAGGGTTAATATTCCTGGAAGGGGTATTATTGAACAGGGGGGGTTTATACATGATATTCTTTATTGTGTCATTGCTGCGTTATGTGCGAGATGAGGCTCTTGCAATGTGTGGAATCTTGCGCAGCCATTTTTGGCGTGTTTTTCCCTAGTGCAGGGGCAGTCTTGCCAGGCACTCCATGTGACTGGGTGTGCCTATCTCTCCTTCTCTGTTGATCTTCTACAGGAGACGTAAAGCGGTTTCTGTGGTCCAGGTCCTAGGAGGTCGTGAGTGCCCCGGCCATTGGCAGTATAAAGGCGCCTTTTTGTAAATTAGTTAGTCTGATCAAAAGCAAAAGCTATGGAGGACTCTGACGCGCTGTGTTTATTGTGAGGAGGTTCTGGTAGATCAGCCTGCTCAACTATGTTCCACATACCTTGAAAAAGTTACATCTATATGTAGGTGCGTTCCCTACATTCATCTCCGATTGCACATGCAGCGCCCCGGGGTCCAACCGTTACTCCTTCGAGAGAGATTCGATGGCCGTCAGACTTTGCAGACCAACTGGAATCAGCGGTTTTGAAGGTGATCCATGCCTTACCACGTTCTGCTAAGCGCAAGCATAGGGTGTATCATGGCGGCCCGGCCCAGGGTTTGTCTACGCCGATAGAAGATCCAGAGTCTCTATACAATGACGAGGCCCACTCCGACTCTTGGGAGGAGGCCCCTTCTGAGTCGGAATCTACGTCATCTAAACCTCCAGCTGCGGTGAAGCCTGGTTATAGGTTTAGGATGGAGAATTTGCGCTTTCTGCTGCGGCAGGTGCTTGCTACTCTGGAGGTTCCGGAAGCTAAGATCCCGGAGGAACCTGCGATTCCTAAGCTTGACAAGGTATACGAAAACAGGGTAGTACCTCAGACTTTCCCGGTTCCTGTGAAGATGGCAAATATTATTAAGAATGAATGGGAGCGATTAGGTTCGTCCTTTTCCCCTTCTTCTTCTTTTAAAAAACTGTTCCCCGTCCCGGACTCTCAGCTTGAGCTGTGGGGGACCATCCCTAAGGTGGATGGGGCTATTTCTACGCTTGCGAAGCGACGACTATTCCCCTCGAGGATAGTTTGTCGTTTAAAGAGCCCATGGATAAAAAGCTAGAAAGATGTTTCAACACACAGGGTTTGTTTTTCAGCCAGCAGCAGCCATTGTGGTGGTCGCTGGAGCTGCAACATATTGGTGTGAATCCTTGTGTGAAATGGTTGAGGCAAGGGCACTTTCCTACCACAGAATAAGAAGACTAAGCCTAAGGGATCTACTTTTCGTCCCTTTCGTGTGGACAAGGCCCAGCGCCAGCAACCCACCGCAAAAGCGGACCAGTCCAAGGGATCTTGGAAGCCGGCTCAATCTTGGAACAAGTCTAAGCAGAGCAAGAAGCCCGCCAAGACGAAATCGGCATGAAGGGGCGGGCCCCGACCTGTCTCCGGATAACGTAGGGGGCAGATTATCTCTATTCTCAGACGCATGGTTATAGGACATTCAGGACCCTTGGGTGCTAGAAGTTGTCTCCCAGGGTTACAGGATAGGGTTCAGATCCCATCTGCCCGAGGGCAGATTCCTCCTGTCAAACCTGTCTTCAAAACCAGAGAAGAGAGAGGCCTTTCTAGAGTGTGTGAGGGATCTCGCACTGGGTTATTGTACCAGTACCCCTAGCAGAAAGGGGTTTAGGGTACTATTCCAACCTTTTTGTGGTTCCAAAGAAGGAGGGCACGTTCCACCTGATTCTGGACCTAAAGTGTTTAAACAGGTTTCTGAGTGTTCCATCGTTCAAAATGGAAATGATCAGATCTATTCTGCCCCTAGTTCAAGAGGGACAGTTCATGACAACTGTAGACTTGAAGGACGCTTACCTTCATGTGCCAATTCACCACTTCAGGTTCCTTAGATTTACGTTTCTGGATCAACACCAGTTTGTGGCCCTTCCGTTTGGTCTGGCGACGGCTCCGAGAGTCTTCACGAAGGTTCTGGGGGCCCTGCTTGCAGTGGCCAGATCCAGGGGCATTGCGGTGGCTCCGTACTTGGACAACATCCTGGTTCAGACGCCGTCACTCAGCCTCGCAGAGGATCATTTGATGGCTCTTCTTCTTTTGCTCCAATCTCATAGTTGGAAGATCAACTCAGGAAAGATTTCCCTGGTTCCCAGCAACAGGGTGGAGTTCCTGGGCACGATAATAGACTCTATGTCCATAAAGATATTTCTCACAGATCAGCGACGCAGGAAGCTTGCGTCCACCTGTCTTTCCCTTCAGTCCTCCACAAGCCCATTGGTGGCTCAATTTATGGAGGTGATAGGTCTCATGGTTTCAAGCATAGATGTCATCCCATTCGCCAGGTTCCATCTCAGACCTCTTCAATTGTGCATGTTGAGACAGTGGATGCCGATCATTCAGATCTATCACAGCTGATATCCATGGATGCTCGGACTCAGAAATCCCTCTCTTGGTGGATTCGTCCAGAGCAGCTGTCCATGGGGACATCCTTCCTGAGACCGTCCTGGGAGATTGTGACCACGGACGCCATTCTGACGGGATGGGGAGCTGTTTGGGGTGCCAGGATGGCACAAGGAAAGTGGTCCAGGGAGGAGTCTCTCCTTCCGATCAACATCCTGGAACTACGAGCAATTTACAATGCTCTGAAGGCATGGCCTTCTCTGTGGTCGGTCAGATTCCAGACCGACAACATTACCTCGGTGGCCTACATCAACCATCATGGGGGTATGAGGAGCTTCCTCGCGATGAGGGAGGTGTCTCGGATTCTGGAGTGGGCGGAGTCCCATGAATGAATATTAATGAATGAAGCTGTGGACTCTCCTCCCCTCGATGAAACTGAAATTATCAGGTAAGCATAATTTATGTTTTTTTTCTTGTTCTTTAACAACTCTTGTTTATCATAAGATGGGGCAAACTTTGCCCCCATTGCAGTGCCACATTTCTGTAGAAAGTACTTTCCCTAAAAAAAATAATAATTGTAAGTTATCAAAAATTCAATACCAATAATAGAAATGATGTCAAGGCAGTATTATACTTTGAAAAAATATATAAGAAAATAATAGGTAGATTGTAATCCCAGTCAAATTAAGTACACTGATATCCAACAAAAAACATCATGCCACAATTTCCCCTGCCCACCGATTTATTCACATTGACGGAGATTACAAGTTGTGCGGTACGGCTTTACCGCTAAAAAAAAATGGCCTTTGAGTGCAGAATGGTCATTCTCACCTGTATTACAAGTCACGCGTTACGGCTTTAACCCCGAGGACGTGCTAGGAATGTCCTCTGGCACGTCCTCTGGTGTTTTAAGCGGTGGAAGCGATCCTGATTGCTTCCAGCCGCTTTTATGGTATTGCAGTGATGCCTCGATATTGAGGCATCCTGCAATACCATTTATTTTACAAACCGATGCAGAGAGAGCCACTCTGTGGCCCTCTCTGCACCGGTAGTGATGGTGCGATCGTTGGTGGGTGGGAGCATTATTAGCATTCAGCCCATCACTACCCGGCATCCAGTTCCTGTATGTGCAATGTGCACGCCGGGTGCCGGGAGTGTGCGTGGGGGCACGTGCAGCAACCACTGCCACCAATGAAAATGAATGGGAAGGAAGGAGAGGGAGGGAGGAAAAGAAAGATCGTAGGATCTGGGAGAGGGAGGGGGTTTTGAGGGGGAGCAGCTACACTGCAGAAAAATTATATTTAAAAAAAAACAAAAAAACTTTTTTTTGGGGGGGGGAAATGGGTACTAGCAGACAGCTGCCAGTACCCAAGATGGCGGCAAATAGGTAGCGGGGGAGGGTTAGAGAGCTGTTTGGGGGAGATCAGGGAGGTTGGGGGCTAAGGGGGGGTCCATCAGAGCTACATAATTATTATTATTTTTAAAAAATTTATAAAAAGCCTGTTTATTTTAGTACTGGCACACTTTCTGCCAGTACTTAAGATGTGGGGTGGGGGTGGGGGAGGTGGGGGAGGAAAAAGAGATGTTTTGGAGGGATCAGGGGGTGGGATGTGTAAGGTGGGAGGCTGATCTCTACACTAAAGCTAAAAGTAACCCTGCAAGCTCCCTACAAGCTACATAATTAAACCCTTCACTGCTGGGCATAATACAAGTGTGGTGCGTAGCGGCATTTAGCGGCCCTCTAATTGCCAAAAAGCAACGCGAAAGCCATATATGTATGCTATTTCTGAACAAAGGGGATCCCAGAGAGGCATTTACAACCATTTGTGCCATAATTGCACAAATTGTTTCTAAATAATTTCAGTGAGAAACCTAAAGTTTGTGAAAAAGTGAACAATTTTTTTATTTGATCGCATTTGGCGGTGAAATGGTGGCATGAAATATACCAAATTGTGCCTAGATCAATACTTTGGGTTGTCTACTATATAAATATATATACATGTCAAGGGATATCGGTGTTCCAGTCAGGGGCGGAACTACTGTGGTCGCGACGGTCGCGGCCGCGACCAGGCCCTGAAGTTCCTCAACTCTTGGGGGGGACCGCCGCCCCGCATATGTGATAATGGCCGCTGTAGGGCTGAAAGAAACAACTAATCGATAATGAAAATTGTTGTCAATGATTTTCATTATCAATTAGTTGGTTATCGATTAGTTGTTCTCTGAGCCTGTACTGTGCTGCTGCGCCATCTTACATCTCCCCTCTCACACGGCGGCGTGCAGACTTGTTTGCGCAACAGCACCACTTCCTCCTTCCCACAGCGTGCATTGCGCTGTGTTTTGGCGGTACCGTTTAAACTTTTCCAGAACCGAGTACTAGTCTGCACTGGCATCTGGAATATGGGCACAGAGGTCCAGATCAGGGTGGCTATCGTTGGATTACAGAGGTTGTGTAGAAGGAGAAAGCTAGGAGGAAGCTGTAGCGAGGATGATAACAGTTGCGGCGATAGATAATACAGGTACACCCAATACAATACATACAGGATTTATTTTTATAAGACACCCCTGTGTCATTGGGCCACTGAGCCCCTTACTATATCTGTGATAGTGTGGGATTCATAAAATATTCCCTAGTAAAACTTACTGGAGACAATGCTAGATTATAGGCACTCCAGTCTCCATATGTGGTGGATAACACATATGGTTTATTTTAAAGCTATACATATGCTCCAAGCTTGGATGCCCACATATCTCGGCCTCTATGGACCTTTTCCATCATGTTTTGAATAAACTGAGATGTGAACAGATGGAAAAGTTTGTTCACTCCACACAAGATACTCTAGATACTCATATAGCCATCTGGACTTTATCGTACACAATCTGATCAGGAGGTTACTTATGCTTAACCCCCAAAGTACCATTAGAACTACCATTTCCTCCTTTTTTGTATTGGTTAAAGTGGGCAATGCAAGGTGAATGACAACAGATGTAGCTGTTCCCTCTTCTCCCCCCTTTTTTTTCTTCTTCCATACTGTCATAGAAAAAATATTGATCTCTTATTAATTCATAATTCTCTTTCTGTGTTTTCTATTATGTCTGCTCATGATACAGGCAAAGGCTTAGCCCCACTGGCACTATTACAGCTAAACACAAATACCGCAGAAATGTAAAAATAGCCTTGGTCCCAAACGGTCAACAAATGGAAAAGTGGTCTGGTCATGAAGGGGTTAACGTGATGGTTATAGCTATACCGCAACGATCCATTCCATAATTAAAGACCAGTAGTTATGGATTTTGCAAAATAACAATGTTTCACAAAACTCATAAAAAATATGTTACAAAAGTACACTAACACCCATAAACTACCTATTAACCCCTAAACCGTCATCCCCCGCATTGCAAATACTATAAAAAAACTATTAACCCCTAATTGGCCGCCCACACACATCGTGACTACCTAAATTAAGGTATTAACCTCTAAACCACCATCCCCCCGCATTGCAAATACTATAATAAACCTATTAACCCCTAAATCGCCGACCCCCCACATCACGACTCCCTAAATAAAGCTATTGACCCCTTAACCATTGACCCCCCACATCGTGACTCTCTAAATAAACTTATTAACCCCTAAACTGCCGACCCTCCACATCATGACAAATTAAATGAAACTGTTAAACCCTAAACCTAACCCCCACTAACTTTAAATTAAAGTTACAATATAACTACCTTAAAATAAATAAGTTTTCCTGTGAAATAAATAAAAGCTAAGCTTAAACTATAAATAAACCTTACATTACTATTTAAAAAAAAAAATACCAAAAATAAAAAACCTAAATTACAAAATTAAAAAATCCTAACACTACGAAAAAAGCATAAAAAATAGCCCTAATCTGAAAAAAAAAAAACACTCCAAAAAAAACCTAACACTAACCCCGACAAAGGTACTCACCATTCCTGAAGTCCGGCGAAAAGGTCTTCTTCACAGCCGGCGCCATCTTCATCCATCTTCTTTCTTCATCCCGGTGGCGTGGAGCGAAGGTGGCCCCGCAGAAATCCAACGTGGAGGCTCCTCTTCATGCCGTACACTGAAGATTGAATGCAAAGTACCCGTTTTATATTTTAAATCAGCCAATAGGATCTATCTATCGGGTACTTATAGAGCGTGAACTAATCACCCGTGAGGGTCTCAAGGTGCTAAGGGAAAGCAGATAGGAGGAGGGGGGGAGGGGATGGGCGTTCAGTCGAAGAGCAAGGTTTTGAGGTCCTTTCTGAACTTTGTAAGGGAGGTGAATTGTCTGAGGTGCAGTGGGAGGGTGTTCCATGTCTTTGCTATGTGGGAGAAGGATCTTCCGCCCGCTGTGGATTTGCTGATGCGGGGGGGATGACTGCGAATGCTTGGTCGGACGATCTGAGTTGTCTGGCGGGGGTGTAGAAATTTATGCGGTGGTTGATGTATTCAGGTCCGATGTTGTGTAGGGCCTTGAACGCGTGGGTATGGAGCTTGAAGGTGATTCTCTTGTTGATGGGGAGCCAGTGATGTGGCATTGGAGAGGGATGTCAAGGATGAGTCTGGCTGAGGCGTTCTGGATACGTTGGAGTCTCTTTTGGAGGTTGATGGTGGAGTCGGCGTAGAGTGCGTTGCCGTAGTCCAACCGGCTGCTGACAAGGGTGTGGGTGACAGTTTTCCTGGTTTCGGTAGGGATCCACTTGAAGATTTTTCGTAGCAGGTGGAGGATGTGGAAGCATGTTGGGGTGATGGCATTGATTTGTCAGTTCATGGAAAGTGAGGAGTCCAGGATGAAGCCTAGATTTTGAGCGTGGTTGGTTGGGGTTGGAGGGTGACCGAGGGCTGTGGGCCACCAGGAGTCATTCCATGCGGGTTTATTGGGTCTGAAGAGGAGGATTTCGGTTTTCTCTGTTATCAGTTTGAGCCGGTTGTCATTTATCCAGGCGGCGACTGCTGTCAGGCCTTTGTGGATGTTCTTTTTGGCGGTGGTGGGATCTCGGGTGAGTGAGATAATTAACTGGGTGTCGTCGGCGTAGGAGACGATGTTGAGGTTGTGGCATCGGACAATGGCTGCGAGAGGGGCCATGTAGATGTTGAAGAGGGTGGGGCTCAGCAAAGAGCCTTGCGGTACACCACAGTTGACTGGTGTGGGTGATCCATTCCAGGGCTTTGCTGGGGATGCCAGCGTTGTGTAGGCGGGTGCGGAGGGTGTTGTGGTCGACAGTGTCAAAGGCTGCTGAGAGGTCTAGGAGGATGAGGGCGGCGGTTTCTCCTCGGTCGAGCATGGCGCGAATGTCTGTGTCGGCGAGGAGGGCGGTCTCGGTGCTGTGGTTGCTTCTAAAACCAGATTGGGAGTGCTCCAGGGTGTGGATGGCCTCAATGTGGTCAATAAGGATGAGAGCTACTTAAATCCTATTGGCTGTTTAAATCAGCCAATATAAAAGGGGTACCTTTCATTCAAGCTTCAGTGTGCGGCGGACGATTGCACGCTCTATCTAAATAAAAGTTTAGTGTTCTGGGGGTTTTTTTTGGCATTTGAAGGATTTGTTAGATATACAAGGGGAAAATTCAGAGGAAGTAATTGAGAGACATTCTGAATTTGAGAACAGAATGTGTAAGCACCTTTCAAATGGTTGTCTGAATCTGAATGTAACAGTGGCTCTAATGTAACCAAATGGGAGCAGAAAGTGTTGGAACAGTTGAGGAATAATGATAAGATGGTTATATGTAAAGCAGATAAAGGTAGTTTGGTAGTAGTCTTAGATAGAGATCCGTATGAAAAGGAGGTTATGCCATAACTCCCAGATGATAGTACTTATGAAATGTTAAATGGGGACCCTACTTTGCTATATAAAAGGAGATTAATGGATCTTTAGACTACAGTTTTATATAATGAAGTAATTAATTTCTCTTGTAAGGTGTATTCAGTCCACGGGTTCATCTATTACTTGTGGGATATTCTCCTTCCCAACAGGAAGTTGCAAGAGGACACCCACAGCAGAGCTGTCTATATAGCTCCTCCCCTAACTGCCACCTCCAGTCATTCTCTTGCAACTCTCGACAAGGGAAGTATCAAGAGATAAGTGGTGACTTAGTGTAGTGTTATCTTCAATCAAAAGTTTGTTATTTTTAAACGGTACCGGCGTTGTACTGTTTTTACTCTCAGGCAGAAATTAGATGAAGAATTCTGCCTGGAGGTTGATGATCTTAGAGGTTTGTAACTAAGGTCCATTGCTGTTCTCACACATAACTGAAGAGTATGGAAGAAAGCTTCAGTTGGGGGAACGGTCTGCAGATTACCTGCTTTGAGGTATGTTCAGTATTTTTATTTCTAGAGAGATGAAATAAGTTCTAGAAAATGCTGACAGAGCCTTGTGTATTTGAGGTAAGCCTGATGCAGTGATTCAACAGCGACTGGGATCATGCTTACAAAACAGGGTAATACTCATGTTAATATTATTCAGTGTCAAAACGTTTACATGTTTTCATAAATAGAAAGTTTTTTTCTATGAGGGAGATAAATCTTTATTTGGGGCCTAGTTTTCCACATGGCTAGTCAGATACTCCTAGGAGTATTTTCTTAAGGCCCCTCTGACATCCAGTACATGGTGGGAGGGGCCTATTTTAGAACTATTGCTGCACAGTTTTAATTCAGACTGAGACATCCAGCTTCCTTAGAGGAGTCCTTTGGCATCTGAGGACCATTATAAGGGTTTTATTCCTTCACCAAGTTGTATTTGAGGGCAGGTAGGAGCCTCAGCAGAGCTGTGGCAGTTGCTCAACTGTTTTTTTAACAGTGGTTGACGTTTTTGAATCCGTTTTGGGGGCTAAGGGGTTAATCATCCATTTGCAAGTGGGTGCAATATTGCTTTAGTCCCTTACACACACTGTAAAAATTTCAAAGATTTTACTATATTGTTTCACTGTTTTGCAGTTTAAGAGCTAGTTTTTTTCTCTTAAAGGCACAGTAAGGTTTTTGTTTAATTGCTGTTTCACCTTTATTAAAGTGTTTTCCAAGCTTGCTTGTCTCATTACTAGTCTGTTAAACATGTCTGACACAGAGGAAACTCCTTGTTCAATATGTTTGGAAGCCATTGTGGAACCCCCTCTTAGAATGTGTACCAAATGTACTGAAATGTCTATAAACTATAAAGACCATATTATGGCGCTTAAAGATTTATCTCCAGGGGATTCTCTGACTGAAAAAAGGGAGATTATGCCATCTATCTCTCCCAGTGTGTCAGAACCTATAATTCCCGCTCAAGTGACGCCAAGTACATCTAGCGCGTCTAATTCTTTTACCTTACAGGACATGGCGGCAGTTATGAATGCTACCCTCTCAGAGGTATTGTCCAAACTGCCAGGGTTACAAGGAAAGCGATACAGCTCTGGGGCTAGAATTAATACAGAGCTTTCTGA
Organism: Bombina bombina; assembly: GCF_027579735.1. NCBI lineage: Eukaryota > Metazoa > Chordata > Amphibia > Anura > Bombinatoridae > Bombina > Bombina bombina. The sequence continues at coordinate 1,472,534,077 of NC_069499.1, read as the reverse complement.
CGCTTTAATACCTGTGTCCGATATACCCTCACAATGCTCAGAAGCTGAGGCAGGAGAGCTTCTATCTGTGGGTGACATTTCAGATTCAGGGAAGGCGTTGCTTCAGTCTGATTCTGAAATGACAGCGTTTAAATTCAAGCTTGAACACCTTAGAGAGGTTTTAGCGACTCTGGATGACTGTAACCCCATTGTGGTTCCAGAGAAATTGTGTAAAATGGACAAATACTTTGCAGTGCCTGTTTACACTGATGTTTTCCCAGTCCCTAAGAGGTTTTCGGAAATTATTTCTAAGGAATGGGATAGACCAGGTGTGCCGTTCTCTCCCCCTCCTGCTTTCAAAAAGATGTTTCCCATAGATGCCGCAATACGGGACTCGTGGCAGACGGTCCCTAAGGTGGAGGGAGCAGTCTCTACCCTAGCTAAGCGTACAACTATCCCCGTTGAGGACAGTTGTGCTTTCCTAGATCCTATGGATAAAAAATTGGAGGGTCTCCTTAAGAAAATTTTTATACATCAAGGTTTTTTCTCCAGCCTCTTGCATGCATTGCCCCAGTTACTGCTGCAGAGACGTTTTGGTTCGAGTCTCTTGAGGAGGCTCTGCAGGTGGAGACCCCGTTAGACGATATTCTAGACAGGATTAAAGCTCTTAAGTTAGCTAATTCCTTTATTTCTGACGTCGTTTTTCATTTAACCAAGCTAACGGCTAAGAATTCAGGTTTTGCCATTTTGGCGCGTAGGGCGCTATGGCTTAAGTCCTGGTCAGCAGACGTTACTTCAAAGTCTAAGCTTCTTAACATCCCCTTCAAGGGACAGACCCTATTCGGGCCTGGTCTGAAGGAGATCATTTCTGATATTACTGGAGGTAAAGGTCACGCCCTTCCTCAGGATAGGTCCAATAAGTTAAGGACCAAACAGAATAATTTTCGTTCCTTTCGAAACTTCAAGAGTGGCGCAGCTTCAGTTTTCTCTAATACAAAACAAGAGGGAAATTTCGCCCAGTCCAAACCAGTCTGGAGACCTAACCAGGCTTGGAACAAGGGAAAGCAGGCCAAGAAACCTGCGGCTGCCTCTAAGACAGCATGAAGGAGTAGCCCCCGATCCAGGACCGGATCTAGTCGGGGGCAGACTTTCTCTCTTCGCCCAGACTTGGGCAAGAGACGTCCAGGATACCTGGGCACTAGAGATTGTTTCCCACGGTTATCTTCTGGAATTCAAAGGTTCGTCTCCAAAGAGGAGATTTCATCTCTCACAACTATCTGTAAACCAGATAAAGAGAGAGGCATTCTTACGTTGCGTTCAAGACCTACCGGTTATGGGAGTGATCCACCCAGTTCCAAGAGAGGAACAGGGGCTGGGTTTCTATTCAAACCTGTTTATAGTTCCCAAAAAAGAGGGAGCTTTCAGACCTATCTTGGATCTCAAGATCCTAAACAAATTTCTCAGGGTCCCATCCTTCAAGATGGAAACAATCCGGACCATCCTCCCTATGATCCAGGAGGGTCAATATATGACTACCGTGTACTTAAAGGATGCTTATCTCCACATTCCGATTCACAGAGATCATCAGGTTCGCCTTCCTAGACAGGCATTACCAGTTTGTGGCTCTTCCCTTCGGGTTAGCCACGGCACCAAGAATCTTTACGAAGGTTCTAGGGTCCCTTCTGGCAGTTCTAAGGCCGTGGGGCATAGTGGTAGCCCCTTACCTAGACGACATTCTGATTCAGGTCGATTTTTCAAATCGCAAAGTCCCATACGGACATTGTTCTGGCCTTTCTGAGGTCTCACGGGTGGAAAGTGAACATAGAAAAGAGTTCTGTCACTCCTCTCACAAGAGTTTCCTTCTTAGGAACTCTGATAGATTCAGTAGAAATGAAAATTTTTCTGACAGAAGTCAGGATATCAAAGCTTCTAACTTCCTGCCGTGCTCTTCATTCCACTTCTCGGCCGTCAGTGGCTCAGTGTATGGAAATGATCGGCCTAATGGTAGCGGCAATGGACATAGTTCCGTTTGCCCGCCTACATCTCAGACCACTGCAACTTTGCATGCTCAACCAGTGGAATGGGGACTACACAGATTTATCTCCTCTGTTAAATCTGGATCAAGAAACCAGAGATTCTCTTCTCTGGTGGTTATCTCAGGTCCATCTGTCCAGGGGAATGAGTTTCCGCAGGCCAGAGTGGACTATAGTGACGACAGATGCCAGCCTTCTGGGCTGGGGCGCAGTCTGGAACTCCCTGAAGGCTCAGGGTTCATGGACTCAGGAGGAAACCCTCCTTCCGATAAACATTCTGGAACTAAGAGCGATATTCAATGCTCTTCAGGCTTGGCCTCAACTAGCTGCGGCCAAGTTCATCAGATTTCAGTCGGACAATATCACGACTGTAGCCTATATCAACCATCAGGGGGGAACAAGGAGTCCCCTGGCAATGATGGAGGTTTCCAAGATAATTCTATGGGCAGAGGTTCACTCTCGCCATCTCTCAGCTACCCATATCCCAGGAGTAGAGAACTGGGAGGCGGATTTTCTAAGTCGGCAGACTTTTCATCCGGGGGAGTGGGAGCTCCATCCGGAGGTATTTGCCCAACTGATTCAACTATGGGGCAAACCAGAACTGGATCTGATGGCGTCTCGTCAGAACACCAAGCTTCCTTGTTACGGGTCCAGGTCAAGGGATCCCCAGGCAGCGCTGATAGATGCTCTAGCAGTGCCCTGGTCCTTCAGCCTGGCCTATGTGTTTCCACCGTTTCCTCTTCTCCCTCGTCTGATTGCCAAGATCAAGCAGGAGAGAGCTTCAGTGATTTTGATAGGTCCTGCGTGGCCACGCAGGACTTGGTATGCGGATCTGGTGGACATGTCATCCTTTCCACCATGGACTCTACCGCTGAGGCAGGACCTTCTACTCCAAGGTCCATTCAAACATCCAAATCTAATTTCTCTGCGTCTTACTACTTGGAGATTGAACGCTTGATTTTATCAAAACGTGGTTTCTCCTAGTCAGTCATTGATACCTTGATTCAGGCTCGAAAGCCTGTCACTAGGAAAATCTATCATAAGATATGGTGTAAATATCTTCATTGGTGTGAATCCAAGGGTTACTCGTGGAGTAAGGTCAGGATTCCTAGGATACTATCTTTTCTCCAAGAATGATTGGAAAAGGGATTATCGGCTAGTTCCTTAAAGGGACAGATATCTGCTCTGTCTATTCTTTTGCACAAGCGCCTGGCTGATGTTCCAGACGATCAGGCTTTTTGTCAGGCTTTGGTTAGAATCAGGCCTGTGTTTAAACCTGTTGCTCTGCCATGGAGTTTAAATTTAGTTCTTAAAGTTCTTCAAGGGGTTCCGTTTGAACCCTTGCATTCCATAGATATCAAGCTTTTATCTTGGAAAGTTCTGTTTTTAGTAGCTATCTCTTCGGCTCGAAGAGTTTCATAGTTATCTGCCTTGCAGTGTGATTCTCCTTATCTGATCTTCCATGCAGATAAGGTAGTTTTGCGTACCAAAGCTGGGTTTCTTCCTAAGGTAGTATCTAATAGGAATATCAATCAGGAAATTGTTGTTCTGTCACTGTGTCCTAATCCTTCTTCAAAGAAAGAACGTCTGTTACACAATGTTGACATGGTTCGTGCTTTAAAGTTTTATTTGCAAGAAGCATAATCCGTTTAGCTTATGAGACTGCTGGCCAGCAGCCTCCTGAAAGAATTACAGCTCATTCTACTAGAGCGGTAGCTTCCACATGGGCTTTTAAACATGAGGCCTCTGTGGAACAGATTTGTAAGGCGGCTTGGTTTTCGCTTCATACTTTTTCTAAATTCTACAAATTTGATACTTTTGTTTAAGTACCTGCCTTGTCCCTCCCTTCATCCGTGACCTAAAGCTTTGGTATTGGTATCCCACAAGTAATGGATGAACCCGTGGACTGGATACACCTTACAAGAGAAAACAAAATTTATGCTTACCTGATAAATTTCTTTCTCTTGTGGTGTATCCAGTCCACGGCCCGCCCTGTCACTTTAAGGCAGGTGTTTTTATTTTTTAAACTACAGTCACCACTGCACCCTATAGTTTCTCCTTTTTCTTGCTTGTCTTCGGTCGAATGACTGGAGGTGGCAGTTAGGGGAGGAGCTATATAGACAGCTCTGCTGTGGGTGTCCTCTTGCAACTTCCTGTTGGGAAGGAGAATATCCCACAAGTAATGGATGAACCCGTGGACTGGATACACCACAAGAGAAAGAAATTTATCAGGTAAGCATAAATTTTGTTATTACAGTGGTAAAATTTCTTATAAAAAAGATAATTTTACAGTTCCTATTTTCTGTTAGCTGAAAAAGGTCCATAAGGAAATGGTAAATCCACCAGGCCATCCTATTGTGGCGATGGGTCTTTAAAGGGACATGAAACCCAAAAATTGTCATTCATGATTTAGGTAGACATAACATCTTTAAAAACATTTGAGTTTACTTATAATATCAAATTGGCTTCATTCTTTTGTTATCATTTGTGTAAGGAGCAGCAATGAACTACTGTTTTGTAACTGAACGCATGGGTGAGCCAATGACAGTCGGTATATATATATATATATGCAGCCACCAATCAGCAGCTAGAACCTAGGTTCTTTGCTGCTCCTGAGCTTACCTAGATAAACCTTTCAGCAAAGGATAACAAGAGAAGGAAGCAAATTAATTAATAGAAGTAAATTGGAAATGTGCTTAAAATAGCACCTTGTTTCATAATCATGAAATAAATTGTTTGGTTTTCATGTCCCTTTAAGTGAAAATCACATTTATCTTTTAGGAATTTTCTTAATATCAGCAATAACTATTTTCAATGTATCCATATTCTCTTGTAATTTATCATCACCTCCTTTCTTGTTCTTGTAAAGGTTTTATCTTATCCTGTAATTTAACAACTTGTTCCTGCAGAATATCTCTTTGGTTTTGCTTTAACTGCTTGAGACACAAGATAAACTCACTTCTTGAAAGTCCCAATGTCTACCTCTAATCGTTTTAATTAATCCATCAGGAAAAACAAGGAATCTATATCCTGATCTTGTTCCGACAGAACAATTTCATCTGTTAACCATTCACAGGGATTATCTACAGCCTCTAATATTTCCTGCAGTACATAATTGTGCTTTGAAACATTTGTTTGCCTTTCCAAATGGCTTAAAGGGACACTGAACTCAAATTATTTCTTTTGTGATTCAGATAGAGCATTCAATTTTAAGCAACTTTCTAATTTACTCCTATTATCACATTTTCTTTATTCTCTTGGTATCTTTATTTGAAATGCAAGAATGTAAGTTTAGATGCCGGCCCATTTTTGGTGAACAACCTGGGTCGTTCATGCTGATTGGTGGATAAATTCATCCACCAATAAAAAAGTGCTGTCCAGAGGTCTGAACCAAAAAAAAAAAAGCTTAGATGCCTTCTTTTTCAAATAAAGATAGCAAGAGAACGGAGAAAAATTGATAATAGGAGTAAATTAGAAAGGTGCTTAAAATTGCATGCTCTATCTGAATCACAAAAGAAAACATTTGGGTACAGTGTCCCTTTAAGGCAAAATCCAAGTCCAGAACAGAGGGTGCTTGCAGCTCTGAACTGGTATAATACATCTTCGCCACTTAATGGGCCATTAAATACAGCAGAATTGCATGATTAACAAAAGAATTACAAAAACTCAATGCAGTAACACTCTGAATTTCAAATAAGCAGAAGATTTTTCTGAGCAATTTAATTCCCCCGCCCCATTTGCCGGCTCCCTGTATCATGTGACAGCCATTGGCCAATCACAAACTATACACTGTGACATTGTGCACATGCTCAGTAAGAGCGGGTACCTCAGGAAGTGTGCATATGAAAACAGTGCAAAATTTGATAATGGAAATAAATTAGAAAGCCTCTTAAAACTGCTGCTCTATCTGAATTATGAAATTTTAAATCTGACTTTAGTTTCCATTTAAATGTAATATGTGTGCTAACCCTATTACACAGGACAATCCTAATGTTGTTGAAAATATAATCTGAAAATATATAATATTTGCTAAAGAACACTTCACTTGCATATGGACGTCCCCTCACCAACTAGGTTGCTCTCACCACTGAGATGACAGCCATTCACAATCCCCTGATTCTAAGGTAGTAGTTATCCAGGGTAAGTCCGTGTCCGTCTCCCAGACTCCACACTGATCCGTCCTACTTCCTGTTATTAATTAATAATTCTAAACTGAAATATTTTTGGGGCCTTTCTCTAGAAAGCTAAAGCTATAATTTGGGGTCAAACAACAAGTCAGTGAGATTATTTCAGATAATGAGGAACAGGGCAAGGTGTTTTGGCACATATATTAGAACAACAGTGAGAAATAATAATACATTAGTTTTGACTGGAGTTTTTTCTGAAAATGATCTCCTCAATGCAAACTATGGGATCATTTTATCAAACTGAGAACAGGGCATTTGTGATGTATCATGCATGAAGATGCTTTCATGCTTAACAAAATAACAAAAACGAAGCTTTGACATACATTTCTTACAGATTTTTGGGGATGTGCAGCTGGTGGCTTCTTTGGGGAGATGTGGTGGCAAAGTGGGGGTGGAGTGGATCAGGGGCAGAATTGGGCAGGGTGTGGGTTGGACAAGGTAGGAAGATTGGTGGAGTGAGGCAGGAAATGGGTGGATATTAGGATTGGCTAGGTATTCCTCAGCAAAGGGCACCATTATACGGTCCTGGGTAGCTGCGGAAGGCAATTGGCATAGTTTCCAGTGACAATATTGCAAAATGTGGGATGGCTGGGAGCTCTGCTTTGAAAGTGGCATTCACCATTCAAATCAAGTTGATATTAGCTGTGTTCAGACCATACTCCAAGAAATTAGTTTTTAATTTTAACATTATACAGACAGGGTTCCCAGCTAAGGGACCTGCCTGCCTGTCTTTGCAGCAGTAAAGCTTGCAGCAGACCCTCTTTACAACTGCCTGCAGTTATCCTTGCAGAAGAATATTCTTGTACAGCGCTGCTCCATATCTTGCGGTAACCATTAGTCTGCACCAAAATCACTCCTCTGCTTAATAAATGGAGCCCTTTGTGTAACTAACAGTACAAAATAATTGCCATTCTCTACTTCTGAGGCTGCTCATTCCACAAAAAGATATTGATGACTCTCATCTCTTTTTACAGATTAGAGATAGGAGTCAAATGTCTTACAACAGTGATCGAGCACCAGTTGCTGAACATAAATTGTTTAGCAGAAGATCCATGAGGCATCAACACACTTTAAATCATATGGGGCAATTTATAAGTGTATTTTGTGTAAAATAAGACATTAGTGCCTTGTTGTTGTCTGAAGAGACCTTTTCTGTGTGCCGCTTGTGGCATCCAGGACATCAAATGTATCATTTATTTGCTAACTTTTATAAATCCAGCTATTGTTAATTTTTTAATAGATTTGGTATTTTGTGTGGCACAAGGGCCAGTGAGCACATTCTCTTTTTGACTTTATCCCCAGCTTTATGAATCCACCCCATGCTATTTTTTTATTTTATTTGTTTGTTTATTATTAAAAAAATGTTTAAATCAAATTAGCTCTGCAATAGTTCAGCACAGCCACATAACCACTCCTGCAATATTTTCTTGCTGATGAAAGCAGCACTGGTGTAAATAAATATTATGTAACTTTATTGTCCCTAACTAGAAATACTGAGCAGATTTAATTAAATACATTTGGTTCATTAAAAAACTACAACATTTCAGCCAAATGTATTCATAAAACAGTATAGAAAAAAACAGCTTTTAAAGAGACATATTAACCCCTTAACAAGCTTAGGATGTTCCATGTCGTCCTAAAAGCGCTGGATGGCATGGAACATTCTAACTATTCTGGCATTCTGCTCCCCTCCTGAAGTAAATGCCTTTGGATCAGACTGGGGGACACACTTGGCAATGCAGGAAGTCCCCCAGGAGCCAATCAGCACCTTTTGAGTCACAGTGATCACAGTGGTCTGATTTGGCCATTGGGATGGATGTGTTTGTCCTGAATGGGTTAATATAATAGAAAGCTCTTTGTTGTTACATTTTATTTAAGCAACATCCTTATTTTATGATGTACCAAAGGGACAGTAAACACCTTGCAATTAAGACATTTCTGTGTTTTGTTATAGAATAACATATCAGCTAAACATTTTTAAAACAAATGAACATCCTTTTTGCTGCACTTGCTTTTTTAAAAAACAAATTCGACCCACGACTTAGCCAAATCAGTTTTAGTCTGCACACAACAAGCCTAATCATGGTCAATATGTTAGTATATAGTGCTTTGTTTTGCTGTTGTTAGAGGTACAAATCCCAAAATCCAGAATTATTCCGAAATCCAGACTTTTTCATTAATATCTTTTTAAACTATATACAATTGTTAAAAATGACCATTGCCTTCATATGATGGTGAGAGTCCACAAGCCTCTCACCACAAGCCATTACACCTGGTATTCAACTCCTGGCCATTAGGAGGAGGCAAATATTCCCAAAGCTCTAAGAACGCTTTTGCCTGCATAGGAGGAAGGTGAAGAATTGAGGTGCTCCAGATTCTTTGTTGAGAGGGGTCTTCAGACCGATTTGAGGTCTGAAGAGAGCTTCTACTTAGAGACAGAGGGGAGATTGGAGCATTGAGTAGTGACATAATCACTCCCAGTGAAGGAGTTAGCCACAAGCCTGCCACAGGTGTTGCAGGGACCGGTCCCCTAGCCTCCTCCTTTTGGGTCATTGATATACTCCTTACATAGATGCTCTCTGCTGTGACACACCAGAAGCAGTCTTTTCTGCAGCCTCTATGTACAGTAGATTGGGTGCATCTGAGGTAAGTGCAGCCATCTTGCACTCATATAGCCCACAGGCCATTAGGAGGTACAGCAATTATGAGATACATCATAGCCAGGGGACATACACATGTAACATACTTATTCCACCTTTATTACATAGGCTTTTCATACTTCGTCTAGTAATTATGGAAACTTTATTATGTGGTAACAGCTACTATTTCTATTCAGCTAATTCACCTGCGACTTTCATCTCAATGCAAGCCTATACCTGCTGTTATGTATACAGTAAAAGGGATTTAACTGTTTAGCAATATCAGGGGGAGTCTCTTTGTGTATTTTATGTTTTTTGTGCACTGAATTAGTACAGCAGACACTCACCTAGATTACGAGTTTTGCATTACGGCTTTTAACGCTGAAAAAATGGCAATTTCAGCGTAAAAGCAGTAACGCAGCTATTGCGAGTCGTGTCGATATACCTATACATTTTAGCCTGTAACGCAACATCCATTCCGTACTCAAAAAAATTACGTTTTTGCATGGGATTTTAATAGCGCCGGTATTACAGGTTGTGCGGTGAGGCTAAAAAGCTTGCGTTACACAATCCATACCGCCATCTGAAAGTAGTAGTTCTGAGTTTTGCGCCACAAAAATGTTTCATAAAACTCATAACTAAAGTGTTACAAAGTACACTAGCACCCAAAAAACTACATAATAACCCCTAAACCACCACCCTCTCACATCGTTAATACTATATTAAAATTATTAACCCCTAATCTGACACCCACCCACATCGTGACTATTAAATAAATTTATTAACCCCTAATCTGCCGCTCCCGACATCGCAGGCACTAATAAAATTATTAACCTCTATTCCGTCGCTCCCCGACATCACTGCCACTATCATACAGTTATTAACCCCTATTCCGCCACTCCCCGACATCGCCGACACTATAATAAAGCTATTAACCCCTATTCCGCCGCTCCCCGACATCGCTGACACTATAATACAGTTAATAACCCCTAAACCTCCGACCTCCCACATCTCTGCCACTAAATAAACCTATTAACCCCTAAACCGCCGGCCCCCCACATCTCAAAACACTAAATTAAACTATTAACCCCTAAACCTAACACCCCCTAACTTTAAATTAAAATTACAATATAACTATCTTAAAAATAAATAAAAACTTACCTGTGAAATAAAAATAAACCTAACATTAAACTATAAATTAACCTAACATAACTATTCTAATAAAATAAAAAATACTACCAATTAAAAAATCTAAATTTCAAATTTTAAAAAAACTAACACTACGAGAAAAATTGTATAATCTAAAATTACAAAAAATAATAAACACTAAATTATGAAAAATAAAAAACACTAAGCTTACAAAAAATAATAAACAAAATTATCAAAAATAAAAACAAATACATCTAATCTAATAACCCTAAAAAAAATAAAAAAGCCCTCCCAAAATAAAAACACCCCCTAGCCTACAATAAACTACCAATAGCCCTTTAAAGGACCTTTTGTAGGGCATTGCCCTAAGTTAAACAGCTCTTTTACCTGTAAAAAAATACAAAGTCCCCCAACAGTAAAACCCACCAACCAACCAACGCCCCAAAATAAAAAAAATAAGAAAAACTAAGCTACCCATTGCCCCTAAAGGGGCATTTGTATGGGCATTGCCCTTAAAAGGGCATTCAACTCTTTTTCATTGGCCTTAAAAGGGCATTTAGCTCTTTTTCAAAAGCCCAAACCCTAATCTGAAAAAAAAAAAACACCCCAAAAAATAAAAAAAATATCTAACACTAACCCCAGAATATCTACTCACGGTTGCTGAAGTCCAGACATCCAGGCAGCGAGAAGTCTTTATCCAGGCGGCGACACCTTCATCCATCGTGGGGGCGTCTTCTATCTTCATCCCGGCGGCGCGGAGCAGAGAAGACACCCAGCGCGGAGCGTCCTCTTCATACGGTTAGGTTAATTTATAGTTTAATGCTAGGTTTATTTTTATTTCACCAGTAAGTTTTTATTTATTTAAATATAGTTATATTGTAATTTTAATTTAAAGTTAAGGGGGTATTAGGTTTAGGGGTTAATAGTTTACTTTAGCGTTTTGCGATGTGGGGGGGCGGCAGTTTAGGGGTTAATAGGTTTATTTAGTTGCGGAGATGTGGGAGGCCGGAGGTTTAGGGGTTAATAGGTTCATTTAGTTGCAGAGATGTGGGAGGCCGAAGGTTTAGGGGTTAATAGCTTTATTATAGTGACGACTATGTCGGGGAGTGGCGGAATAGGGGTTAATAGCTTTATTATAGTAAAAAGAAGAGCATGCAACAGCACTACACTGAAATTTGGGAGTTGCTTATATATTAGGAAGAATAAATTATCCTAAGCTTCAGTGCTTATGCATATACTGGCTTTGGAGGATTGTCAACATAGAAGTTGGGCAAAAGTATGCATTTATATAGCACTTCACTCTCCCTATAACAATTTAGATACCATCATTATCTGAAGATGTAGTGAGGTGATGTATTTAAAATGTAACCTTTATTAGTTTATATTAAAATCACAAAACAAACACAACATAACATTTAAAAGTCACAATAAAATTTAGACCAGTAGAACACTGTCTCTGCCACCAAATAGAAATGGTTACTGTGGATGATGTGCCTATATTATGAATAGGTTAATAATTGTGTCGATATAAGATGATATAGTATTGACACTAATTCCAAGGTATATGTCAATATGTAGAGCACACTGTCCACAAAAATGTTGCTATCCTATCCCTCTGTGAGGGGTATATCTACAGGTAATGCGTTGGATACTAGAGTATCTGCTACTAATATGAGGTACTGTATTATCAATCTGTGATTGAGAATATTGGTGTGCTGATAAGTATATGCATCAGGACATTGTAGAAAGTAATATATATTGTAGAAAGTACTGAATATCTCTACTCCTGAATAAATAGGACAGAGAATAAAGTTCTATGTTTCTTATCAGAGGCTCATATTATGAGTTAGCTAACTAATTTTCCAGACAACTCAAATTGATAATATAAAATAGTATAAATTACACTGATATCCAAAAAGGGGTTGTGATATATGTGATAATGATAGGTGAGGCACTGATGGAAAGAATAACTAAGTATTATCTACATCCAAAATGCTGTTACTACATTGCGGTGTTTGTACAGATAATCCTTGAGTATTATGTACTTCTACAGATTGGGTGATATATTTATTGATCAATAAACAAAATAAAATGATGTGTGAAACACCACGTCTTTTGTCAGTGGCTCATAATATCACTTAGGAGGTTATAATTTAGAGTGACGATAATACTGACGTGTTGTATACTTCTACTGAGTAAGAGGTATATCTTTTGCTTAATACACAATTGTTTAATGGATGAAACACCACGTCATTTATTAGTGACTCATAGTATCACTTTAGTGGTTGTAATTTCGAGTAGCGTCTGTGATTGGTGTAAACACAGTTTGTGATTTTTGCTGCAACCTGGAGTTATACTCATATGCACAACGATTTATTCTCAATAAAGAAATTTATTTTATATATATACAAAAGAGGTTGGAATATATCACTGTGATTAAATAGGGTTAAAGTTTCAGGTTCGTTACTCTGATTATTTTAAGACTGAAGTGATTTTTGAGAAATATTTTTCTCTTGTTAAGTGTATTCAGTCCACGGGTCATCCATTACTTATGGAATATATTCTCTTCCCAACAGGAAATTGCAAGAGGATCACCCAAGCAGAGCTGCCACATAGCTCCTCCCCTCACATGTCATATTCAGTCATTCTCTTGCAACTTAAAAGACAGGACGTTGTGAGAGGTCTGTGGTGTTTTTATACTTAGTTTATTTCTTCAATCAAAAGTTTGTTATTTTAAAATGACACCGGAGTGTGTTGTTTATTCTCAGGCAGTATTTGGAAGAAGAATCTGCCTGCGTTTTCTTTGATCTTAGCGGCAGTAACTAAGATCCACTGGCTGTTCTCGCATATTCTGAGGAGTGAGGTAACTTTCAGAAAGGGAATAGCGTGCGGGGAACCCTGCAACAAGGTATGTGCAGTAAATTATTTTTCTAAGGAATGGAATTGACTAAGAAAATACTGCTGATACCGATGTAATGTAAGTAAAAGCCTTTAATACAGTGAGAGCGACTGTTAGCAGGCTGGTTTAAATATATACAGTAAAGTAATTTTCTAAGGAATGGAATTTGACTGAGAAAATGCTATTAATACTGAAGTGATGTTATAAGCCTTAAATGCAGTAGGAAGACTGGTATCAGGCTTATCAATAGAGATACATGCTCATTAAAAAAGGGATGTTTAAAACGATTTTACTGGCATGTTTAATCGTTTTGTGAGGTACATTGGTGATAAAACTTGTTGGGGCATAAAAATTTTCCACATGGCTGACAATATTTCTGCATAGAAACAGTTAACTGAAACTCCCAATATTGTAATATTGAGTAGGAGGGGCCTATTTTAGCGCTCTTTTGACGCAGTAAAAATTCAGGCTCTGTCTTCCTGCTTCCTTCTGCTTGACCCGGGTCGTCTCCAGACAGCTTAAGGGACTTCAAAAGTCATTTTGAGGGAGGTAATCAGTCACAGCAGACCTGTGACAGTGGTTTTTTGACTGTATTAAAAAAACGTTTTTTTGCTTATAAAAACCGTTTGGGTTTTAAGGGGTTAATCATCCATTTGCAAGTGGGAGCAATGCTCTGCTAACTTAATACATTTACTGTGAAAATTTGTTTGCTATAACTGATTTGGTTCATTGTTATTTCAACTGTGACAGTTTTCTGTGCTTCTTAAAGGCACAGTAGCGTTTTTCTTTATTACTTGTAAAATTATTTACAGTGTTTTCCAAGTCTGCTAGTCTTATTGCTAGTCTGTTTAAACATGTCTGACACAGATGAATCTGTTTGTTCACTATGTTTAAGGGCCACTGTGGAGCCCCACAGAAACATGTGTACTAAATGTATTGATTTCACTTTAAATAATAAAGGTCAGTCTTTATCTATAAAGGAATTATCACCAGACAACGAGGGGGAAGTTATGCCGACTAACTCTCCTCACGTGTCAGTACCTTCGCCTCCCGCTCAGGAGGCGCGTGATATTGTGGCGCCAAGTGCATCAGGGGCGGCCATACAAATCACCTTACAAGACATGGCTAATATTATGAATAATACCCTGACAGAAGTATTATCTAAATTGCCAGAATTAAGAGGCAAGCGCGATTGCTCTAGGGTAAGAATAGAGCGCGCTGGTGCTACAAGAGCCATGTCCGATACTGCGTCACAGTTTGCAGAACATGAGGACGGAGAGCTTCATTCTGTAGGTGACGGATCTGATCCAGGGAAACCGGATTCAGAGATCTCTAATTTTAAATTTAAGCTTGAGAATCTCCGTGTATTGCTAGGGGAGGTTTTAGCGGCTCTGAATGACTGTAACACAGTTGCAATTCCAGAGAAATTATGTAGGCTGGATAGATACTATGCAGTACCGGTGTGTACCGACGTTTTTCCTATACCTAAAAGGCTTACAGAAATTATTAGCAAGGAGTGGGATAGACCTGGTGTGCCCTTTTCCCCACCTCCTATATTTAGAAAAATGTTTCCAATAGACGCCACTACACGGGACTTATGGCAGACGGTCCCTAAGGTGGAGGAAGCAGTTTCTACTTTAGCTAAGCGTACCACTATCCCGGTGGAAGATAGTTGTGCTTTTTCGGATCCAATGGATAAAAAATTGGAGGGTTACCTTAAGAAAATGTTTGTTCAACAAGGTTTTATCTTACAGCCCCTTGCATGCATTGCGCCTGTCACTGCTGCTGCGGCATTTTGGTTTGAGTCTCTAGAAGAGGCCATTCACTCTGCTCCATTGGATGAAATTATGGACAAGCTTAAAGCACTTAAGCTAGCTAATGCATTTGTTTCTGATGCCATTGTACATCTAACTAAACTAACGGCTAAGAATTCCGGTTTTGCCATTCAAGCGCGCAGAGCGTTATGGCTTAAATCCTGGTCAGCTGATGTGACTTCTAAATCTAAATTACTTAATATTCCTTTCAAGGGGCAAACCTTATTCGGGCCCGGCTTGAAAGAAATTATCGCTGACATTACGGGAGGTAAGGGTCATACCCTTCCTCAGGACAAGGCCAAATCAAAGGCCAAACAGTCTAATTTTCGTGCCTTTCGAAACTTCAAGGCAGGAGCAACATCAACTTCCTCCGCCCCCAAAACAGGAAGGAACCGTTGCTCGTTACAGACAGGCCTGGAAAACTAACCAGTCCTGGAACAAGGGCAAGCAGGCCAGAAAACCTGCTACTGCCCCTAAGACAGCATGAAGGGATGGCCCCCTATCCGGAAACGGATCTAGTGGGGGGCAGACTTTCTCTCTTCACCCAGGCGTGGGCAAGAGATGTCCAGGATCCATGGGCGTTGGAGATCATATCTCAGGGATATCTTCTGGACTTCAAGGCTTCTCCTCCTCTAGGGAGATTTCATCTTTCAAGGTTATCAGAAAACCAAATAAAGAAAGAGGCATTCCTATGTTGCGTACAAGACCTCCTAGTAATGGGAGTGATCCACCCAGTTCCGCGGACGGAACAAGGACAGAGATTTTATTCAAATCTGTTCGTGGTTCCCAAGAAAGAGGGTACCTTCAGGCCAATTTTGGACCTAAAGATTTTAAACAAATTCCTAAGAGTTCCATCATTCAAAATGGAAACTATTCGGACTATGCTACCCATGATCCAAGAGAGTCAGTACATGACCACGGTGGATTTAAAGGATGCCTACCTTCACATACCGATTCACAAAGATCATCATCGGTTCCTAAGATTTGCCTTCCTAGACAGGCATTACCAGTTTGTAGCTCTTCCCTTCAGGTTGGCTACGGCCCCGAGAATCTTTACAAAGGTGCTGGGCTCTCTTCTGGCGGTTCTAAGACCGCGAGGCATAGCGGTGGCTCCGTATCTAGACGACATCCTGATACAGGCGACAAGCTTGCAAATTGCCAAGTCTCATACAGAGATAGTTCTGGCATTTCTAAGGTCGCATGGGTGGAAGGTGAACGTGGAAAAGAGTTCTCTATCACCACTCACAAGAGTCTCCTTCCTAGGGACTCTGATAGATTCTGTAAAAATGAAAATTTACCTGACGGAGGCCAGGTTATCAAAACTCTTAAATGCTTGCCGGGTCCTTCATTCCATTCCACGCCCGTCAGTGGCTCAGTGCATGGAAGTAATCGGCTTAATGGTAGCGGCAATGGACATAGTGCCATTTGCGCGCCTGCATCTCAGACCGCTGCAATTATGCATGCTAAGTCAGTGGAATGGGGATTACTCAGATTTGTCCCCTCTACTAAATCTGGATCAAGAGACCAGAGATTCTCTTCTCTGGTGGTTATCTCGGGTCCATCTGTCCAGGGGCATGACCTTTCGCAGGCCAGATTGGACGATTGTAACAACAGATGCCAGCCTCCTAGGCTGGGGCTCAGTCTGGAATTCCCTGAAGGCTCAGGGATCCTGGACTCAGGAGGAGAAACTCCTCCCAATAAATATTCTGGAGCTAAGGGCAATATTCAACGCTCTTCTAGCTTGGCCTCAGCTAGCAACACTGAGGTTCATCAGATTTCAGTCGGACAACATCACGACTGTGGCTTATATCAACCATCAAGGCGGAACCAAGAGCTCCCTAGCGATGTTGGAAGTCTCAAAGATAATTCGCTGGGCAGAGTCTCATTCTTGCCACTTGTCAGCGATCCACATCCCAGGAGTGGAGAACTGGGAGGCGGACTTTCTAAGTCGTCAGACTTTTCATCCGGGGGAGTGGGAACTCCATCCGGAGGTATTTGCTCAACTGGTCCATCGTTGGGGCAAACCAGAACTGGATCTCATGGCGTCTCGCCAGAACGCCAAACTTCCTCTTTACGGTTCCAGGTCCAGGGACCCGGGAGCGAAGCTGATAGATGCTCTAGCAGCTCCTTGGTTTTTCAACATGGCTTATGTGTTTCCACCGTTTCCTCTGCTCCCTCGACTGATTGCCAAGATCAAACAGGAGAGAGCATCGGTGATTCTGATAGCGCCTGTGTGGCCACGCAGGACCTGGTATGCAGACCTAGTGGTCATGTCGTCCTGTCCTCCATGGACTCTACCTTTGAGGAAAGACCTTCTAATACAAGGTCCCTTCAATCATCCAAATCTAATTTCTCTGAGGCTGACTGCGTGGAGATTGAACGCTTGATCCTATCAAAGCGTGGCTTCTCCGAGTCAGTTATTGATACTTTGATACAGGCACGAAAGCCTGTTACCAGAAAAATATACCATAAGATATGGCGTAAATACCTGTATTGGTGCGAATCCAAGAGTTACTCGTGGAGTAAGGTTAGGATTCCGAGGATATTGTCTTTTCTCCAAGAGGGCTTGGAAAAAGGCTTATCAGCTAGTTCTTTAAAGGGACAGATTTCTGCTCTGTCTATTCTTTCGCACAAGCGTCTGGCAGAAGTTCCAGACGTCCAGGCCTTTTGTCAAGCTTTAGCTAGGATTAAGCCTGTATTTAAAGCTGTTGCTCCTCCGTGGAGCTTAAACTTGGTTCTTAAAGTTCTTCAAGGAGTTCCGTTTGAACCCCTTCATTCCATTGATATTAAACTTTTATCTTGGAAAGTTCTATTTTTGATGGCTATTTCCTCGGCTCGAAGAGTCTCGGAATTGTCTGCCTTACACTGTGATTCTCCTTATCTGATTTTCCATTCAGACAAGGTAGTTCTGCGTACTAAACCTGGGTTTCTACCTAAGGTAGTCTCTAACAGGAATATCAATCAGGAGATTGTTGTTCCGTCATTATGTCCTAATCCTTCTTCAAGGAAGGAATGACTTTTGCATAATCTGGACGTAGTCCGTGCCCTGAAATTCTATTTACAGGCAACTAAAGATTTTCGTCAAACTTCTTCCCTGTTTGTCGTTTACTCTGGACAGAGGAGAGGTCAAAAAGCTTCGGCAACCTCTCTCTCTTTTTGGCTTCGTAGCATAATACGTTTAGCCTATGAGACTGCTGGACAGCAGCCCCCTGAAAGAATTACAGCTCATTCCACTAGAGCTGTGGCTTCCACCTGGGCCTTTAAGAATGAGGCCTCTGTTGAACAGATTTGCAAGGCTGCGACTTGGTCTTCGCTTCACACTTTTTCAAAATTTTACAAATTTGACACTTTTGCTTCTTCGGAGGCTGTTTTTGGGAGAAAGGTTCTACAGGCAGTGGTTCCTTCCGTATAAAGAGCCTGCCTGTCTCTCCCGTCATCCGTGTACTTTAGCTTTGGTATTGGTATCCCATAAGTAATGGATGATCCGTGGACTGGATACACTTAACAAGAGAAAACATAATTTATGCTTACCTGATAAATTTATTTCTCTTGTAGTGTATCCAGTCCACGGCCCGCCCTGTCACTTTAAGGCAGGTAATTTTTCCATTAAACTACAGTCACCACTGTACCCTATGGTTTTCCTTTCTCTGCATGTTTTCGGTCGAATGACTGGTAATGGCAGTTAGGGGAGGAGCTATATAGCAGCTCTGCTGGGTGAATCCTCTTGCACTTCCTGTTGGGGAGGAGTTAATATCCCATAAGTAATGGATGATCCGTGGACTGGATACACTACAAGAGAAATAAATTTATCAGGTAAGCATAAATTATGTTTTTTTCCCAAACTTGGTATATTCAGTTACTTATAGATCCCCAGGATTGGGCAGATATTATGATCTGTATTTAAAGAATGTCAAATTCGCAAGCTAGTATCAAATTATAACATTTCCAAGTGGGCTAACCTATAGCAATGGTAGACGAAAACTGTTAGGAGCGTGATCAGTAGTACAAAATAACCTGCACTTATCTGCAGGAGTACTGGATTACGTTACAATATCACAAGTACTTCCCCTAACTGCTATGGTCGATGATTGCCTACTAATGTATAAAATAGCAATAGGGGATAATAAATATTAGAAGCAGAATTTATACTATACGGTGACCTGCACTTAATTTTACCATAATATTAAAGTGCTTCCCCTAACTGTAGTGATCGGATGTTGCTTGCTACTATAAGAGGAGTTAAATAATTATTTTCCATTCAACGTGAGCTAAAATGTTACATGTTATTCCAGAGAATGGCCACCTAGGTTGCACTATTAAGTAATAGATAAATATCTATAATTAATGGTGGCTACAATTGTATCACTTCCCAATACTAATGTTTCTCATCGTTGGATTGATTAGCAACTTGTAACTATCTTAGAGCAAATCTAGGCTCACGTCTAGTTTTTGAGGTAGCAGATAATTCTACTATAGTGATGTATTAACATAAGTATTTGAATTAAGAAGGTCTAAATTTTATGCTAAGTTAAAAATTGTTGAGTGTTGAAAGGCGTTCAACACCCTCCCCTGACATGTTTCGCCGACCTTCGAAAAAGCCGCCACAGATAAGTGCAGGTCACCGTATAGTATAAATTCTGCTTCTAATATTTATTATCCCCTATTGCTATTTTATACATTAGTAGGCAATCATCGACCATAGCAGTTAGGGGAAGTACTTGTGATATTGTAACGTAATCCAGTACTCCTGCAGATAAGTGCAGGTTACTTTGTACTACTGATCACGCTCCTAACAGTTTTCGTCTACCATTGCTATAGGTTAGCCCACTTGGAGTTGTTATAATTTGATACTAGCTTGCGAATTTGACATTCTTTAAATACAGATCATAATATCTGCCCAATCCTGGGGATCTATAAGTAACTGAATATACCAAGTTTGGGAAAAAAATATTTCTCAAAAATCACTTCAGTCTTAAAATAATCAGAGTAACGAACCTGAAACTTTAACCCTATTTAATCACAGTGATATATTCCAACCTCTTTTGTATATATATAAAATAAATTTCTTTATTGAGAATAAATCGTTGTGCATATGAGTATAACTCCAGGTTGCAGCAAAAATCACAAACTGTGTTTACACCAATCACAGACGCTACTCGAAATTACAACCACTAAAGTGATACTAAGGGGCCCATTTATCAAAGGGCTTGCGGACCTGATCCGACACTGCGGATCAGGTCCGCAAGACCTCGCTAAATGCGGAGAGCAATACGCTCTCCACATTTAACATTGCACCAGCAGCTCACAAGAGCTGCTGGTGCAACGCCGCCCCCTGCTGACTCGCGGCCAATCGGCCGCCAGCAGGGAGCTGTCAATCAACCCGATCGTATTCGATCGGGTTGATTTCCGGCGGTTCCTTGTCCGCCTGCTCAGAGCAGGCGGACAGGGTTATGAAGCAGCGGTCTTTAGACCGCTGCTTCATAACTTGTGTTTCTGGCGAGTCTGAAGACTCGCCAGAAACACGGCCCTTCAAGCTCCATACGGAGCTTGATAAATGGGCCTGTATGAGTCACTAATAAATGACGTGGTGTTTCATCCATTAAAAAATTGTGTATTAAGCAAAAGATATACCTCTTACTCAGTAGAAGTATACAACACGTCAGTATTATCGTCACTCTAAATTATAACCTCCTAAGTGATATTATGAGCCACTGACAAAAGACGTGGTTTTTCACACATCATTTTATTTTGTTTATTGATCAATAAATATATCACCCAATCTGTAGAAGTACATAATACTCAAGGATTATCTGTACAAACACCGCAATGTAGTAACAGCATTTTGGATGTAGATAATACTTAGTTATTCTTTCCATCAGTGCCTCACCTATCATTATCACATATATCACAACCCCTTTTTGGATATCAGTGTAATTTATACTATTTTATATTATCAATTTGAGTTGTCTGGAAAATTAGTTAGCTAACTCATAATATGAGCCTCTGATAAGAAACATAGAACTTTATTCTCTGTCCTATTTATTCAGGAGTAGAGATATTCAGTACTTTCTACAATATATATTACTTTCTACAATGTCCTGATGCATATACTTATCAGCACACCAATATTCTCAATCACAGATTGATAATACAGTACCTCATATTAGTAGCAGATACTCTAGTATTCAACGCATTACCTGTAGATATACCCCTCACAGAGGGATAGGATAGCAACATTTTTGTGGACAGTGTGCTCTACATATTGACATATACCTTGGAATTAGTGTCAATACTATATCATCTTATATCGACACAATTATTAACCTATTCATAATATAGGCACATCATCCACAGTAACCATTTCTATTTTGTGGCAGAGACAGTGTTCTACTGGTCTAAATTTTATTGTGACTTTTAAATGTTATGTTGTGTTTGTTTTGTGATTTTAATATAAACTAATAAAGGTTACATTTTAAATACATCACCTCACTACATCTTCAGATAATGATGGTATCTAAATTGTTATAGGGAGAGTGAAGTGCTATATAAATGCATACTTTTGCCCAACTTCTATGTTGACAATCCTCCAAAGCTTTATTATAGTGACGGCTATGTCGGGGAGCGGTGGAATAGGGGTTAATAGCTTTATTATAGTGTCGGCGATGTCAGGGAGCGGCGGAATAGGGGTTAATAACTTTTATTAGCAGTGGCGATGTCAGGAGTGGCAGATTAGGGGTTAATAATTTTATTTAGGTGGTGGCGATGTCGGGGGCGGCGGATTAGGGGTGTTTAGACATAGGGTTTAAGTTAGGGTGTTAGGTTTAAACGTAACTTTTTTCCCCCATAGACATCAATGGGGTTGCGTTTACGGAGATTTTTCATTCCGCGATCGCAGGTGTTCAAGGAGGCTTTTTAGTAACTCATAATGGCAGCGCTATGGAGGGTGAAATAACGCAACTTTTTGGCATTAGTTTCACACCCTGTTTAGCGCAAAACTCGTAATCTAGGTGATTGTTAGTAACTGGGCTATTTCCATTTCTGTTTTGAAATTCTTAAACTGCTTCTTTGTTGCTGAGTACAAATGTCTTATTAGTGAAGGGTAAGATATTTTTATTAAAGGGATAGTCCAGATCCAATACATCATTTTTATTACTTTTTGTCAGAAAACCCTCCTGCAACTGGTCCCACATCTATAAGCTTGTAAGAAGAACATGAAACATGATTGAAACATTGATTGTTTGTTAGGAGCGGAAAATGGCTGCCAAGCTCCGCCCACCTACTGCATGTTTATATTGGTATGTTAAGGTTCTCCAATCAAGATCGACTCCTAAAACCATTGTGCAATCTGAAGCTGTGTCCTTAAGGGGTTAAATAAGTTTTCCTACTCGCACCTTCTGATTTGTGAATGTGTCATTTGAAATAGCTAACTGAAAAAAATTAAATGTGCACTGCTAATCTGTCATACAAGAAATCTGTGTGTGTGGGGGGGGGGGGCTTGGTGGCCATTTTTGGCTGCTAACAAACGATTTTTCAAAAGTTTCATGTACTTCTTACAAGCTTATAGATGTGGAACCGTTGCATGATGCTTGTCTGGTATGTAGTAATAAGCAATAAGTATTGGGTCTAGGCTGTCCCTTTAAGGGACATTAAACCCCAAATTTTCCTTTCATGATTCAGATAGAGAATACAATTTTTAAAAATGTCCAAATACTTCTATTATCAAATGTATTTCATTCTCATGTTATTCTTTGCTGAAGAGATACCTAGGTAGGTAGCATGCACATGCCTGAAGCATTACATGACAGGAAATAGTGCTGCCATCTAGTGCTCCTGCTAATGCATAACATTGTTACAAAACTGCCATATAGTGCTGCAGACACGTGCACACTCTTGAGCTTACATTTCTGCTTTTCAACAAAGGATAACAAGAAAATGAAGAAAATATGATAATAGAAGTAAATTAGAAAGTTGTTTAAAATGTTATAATCTATCTAAGTCATGAAAGAAAAAAATTGCGTTTTATGTCCCTTTAAATATTATACTGGGATACATTTTTATGCAGTGCATTATTAGTTATTATTATTACACAAGGAGGTTTCTCTTTAAAGGACTACAAAATTAAACACAATTTTAAACAACTTTCCAATTCACATCCATTATCTATAATGCACAATCTTTTTATATGCACACATTCTAATGCACCAGTTCCTACTGAGCATGTGCAAGATTCACATAATAAACGTATATGCATTTTGTGATTGGCTTATGGCTGTCACATCCATGATGCAGTGGGAAGGAAAATAAAACTAACTGAATTTTGTCAGAATAAAGAAACTAATTCTTATCTGAAATTCAAAACTAAGTGCTTATGCATTGTCTGTGTATTATGCATATGTTGTTATGCTATTCTGCTGTGCTAAATACTTTAATACTTATTGTTGTCTACAACTCACAGAAGAAAAAGTCAAGTGAAAACAATACTTCTCTACAAAGAGAGGGAGCTAGCAGGCTTACAATAATTAGTAATTAAACATATAATTAAGAAAGCCACGTGTCCCTTTATTTAAGTTCCCACTTAAGCAAATGAGAAAAGAGAGATAAAGTGCTACACATAGGGCAAATATAACGCACATTACAGTGCAAAAACATACATAAATAAAACTATACCGGTATAGAGGCAACACCCTGCCGACAATGAACCCCACCAATCAGGTGGGTAGCGTCCATGCGGGTTAACGATGAGATCTATGTTATAACCACAACAGTATTTGCAATACGTACAGCTAGCACTGACAAAACCTGCAGAATAGACAAGGCACAAAGAGCACGGTTGGTAAGTGCCCCAGGTACACACGTTTTAGTAAATTGCATAAACTAAAAGGAAATTCAAAGTTTGTATATTCTTTATATGACAAAGTAAGCAGCACTTCCCATGCAATATTAGTGTCTTAGCATGAGGTATTTTATTTTATTTATTTATAAAATATTTAACCTGGAAGGATACATTGAGATTTCTCTCGTTTTCACGTATGTCCTGGGTCCACAAAACATTGCATTGATACAATAGGGTACAATAAAATTCAAAAACAATAATAATACACAATAGATGCAAAAATTTTACATAGAACAGGTAAGAAATATATAATCAACCATGACAGGGGCATTCTGTTTTGAGATATGTAGAGAGGGATCTCTTAAAGGATATTAGGCTTGGGGAAGGTTTGAAAGTGTGCGGGAGGTCATTCCATAACTGTGGCGCTCGGTAGCAAAAGGAGGATCGAGCTGCTTTCTTTTTGTATTGAAGCAAGCTAAATAATGTGCTGGTACTGGATTGGAGGTTATAGGAGGTGGGAATAGCCGGCGAGAGCATTTTGCTCAGGTAGGGTGGGAGCTTCCCAGAAAGGCACTTAAACACAAAGCAGGAAAGATGGAGGGTGCGTCTGGATTCCAGTGTCAGCCAGTTTAGTTCTTTGAGCGTGTCACAATGGTGGGTCCTGTAGTTACATTGTAGCACAAAGCGGCAGAATGAGTTATACAATGTATTAAGTTTTAGTTGTAAAGATCTCCTGTTATAAAAATGCACAAAACTCACAAATGCACCATTGTTCAACTTCAAGAACTTTTTATTAACTGAAGACAAGCAGTCATAATTTTATTTTCTATTTTGCCAGATTGTTACCAGTTCATCTTAACATGAACAGCTCATTAGGCAACTAACAGTCTAAGGGCGAACTCTGTATGTGCTTCGCCTGTAACTGCGCCCCAGCTCGCCTCCGGAGAAGCGCACATGTGCGCCTGAATTTATAAAAAAAAATAGACGTAACTTTGCGCAGGCGAGCTGGGGCGTAATAATGATAACTTTTGCCTGTCGGAAAAAGCACTTACTCCCAATTTACTCCCTATTTATCACAGTACATCCCTATAAATATTTACATGTTTTGATTATTAAAAAAGCGTTTTTTAGGTAACTATTTAACTTATATTTATATTATATAATGTTTCTGTGCTGTCTTTGCCATATGTTGATAATTTAAGATAGCAAAAATAAATATATCAATATATCAATATATACTGTATGTATATATATATATATATATATATATATATATATATATATATATATATATATATATATATATATATATATATATATATATATATATATAATATCTTTTAGTAAGAAAGCACTCACTGGGTTTATAATAAAACTTTTATTGTAGAATTTCAATGGTTAAAAAGTTCCCATGACGTTTCGATGCCCGACTGGCACCTTTATCAAATGGATCAACAGTTCATCAGGCAGATGGCATGGCCTGACATCCGGAAAACAAGTTAAAAACCTGAGGATGCTGCAGCCTTATATACCCTCCACAAAGCTTTGTGTCCACATTTCCTCCACAGGCAGGAAAGGACACATTATATACCCTCCACACATTTCTCAGACTTCCTATTTTCAAAATAGGAAAAATCTAGGTCATTCTACCCCTTATTCAGCAGGGTCAAATGTTATCAACATTTAATTAGAAGGATGTCTTACTTCCTATTCCTAGACCAATTCCAGCTTCTAAGATTTGCCTTTCAGGACAAACATTTTCAATGTGTCGCTCTTTCATTGGGTCTATCTACAGCTCCCAGAATTTTTACAATGATTGCAACTCTCTTGTCTGTAATAAATACTCCTGTAGTTCAGTGGCTGTATACTTGGACCAACATATCGGTTCAGGCTCCATTTTTTTCCTTCAGCTGTATCTCATACAAACATTCTACAGTTGTTTTATTTGCAGACATGGTTGGAGAATTCATTTAAAAGAGTTCTCTTTTTTATTAATCAAGAGTCTCATTTTCTAGGAGTCATTATAGACGTAGTGACTATGCAGCTCTCTTTAATGTATCAGAGATTTAAGTTACAGTCAGTTTGCTCAGAACTAAACTAAATTTCCAACTCACTGCAGCTCAATGTATGGAAGAGTTATGCCTGATGATTGCAGCATCAGACGTTCTTCCTTTTGCATGGTTTAATATGAGACCTCTCAAACATTGCGTGCTTCGATGATAGTACCAAAATTTTCTCTCACCTATCTTATAGAATTTTTTTTGAGATTCTTCAGTGAGGCAATCTCTGTCCAGTTGGATAGTTTTCCAAACTATTTTAGTGGGGGTGTCCTTTACTCCACCAACTTAAAAAATAATATTTGCAGACAGTTTGGGGATCCAGGAGAGAACAGGGAGTTTGTTTTCCTCAGGAGCCAAGGTTACCAATAATTTTCTAGGATGTTCAATCTTTAGGTCCTTTTAGAGCTGTCCTCCTCTGAAAGGAGAAACTTATCCCAATTTTCATTCAGACAGCATTTCAGCTGTAGCTTATAACCACTATCAAGGAGGACCTTGCAGTTCCTTAGTAATGAAGGAAGTCTACATTTTTTTTAATTTTTATTATTGGTTACAGAAAATGTTTCTATATTTCACATCCCAGGAAGGAAATCTGGAAAGCAGATTTCCTTAATAAATAATCCCTTCTACAGGAATGTTTTCTCCTTCAAGTATTTTTTCTACTAGATTGTGGAACAATGGAGTCTCCCAGATATAGACCTGATGACTTCTGTTTCCAAACGTCATAGGGGTAGATTTACCAAGTGCCGGGTGGACATGATTCACTGTAGCGAATCATGTCCGCCCAACATCGCTAAATGCTGACAGTATACTCTGAAGGCATTTAACATTGCACAAGCATTTATTGTGAAATACTTGTGCAATGCTGCCCCCTGCACTTTACAGGCCAATCGGCCGCTAACAGGGGATGTCAATCATCCTGATCGTAAAAGGTGAGAGACAAGTTAAGGAGCAGCAGTCTTACGACCGTTGCTTCTTAACTTACTTTTCCGGCGAGCCAGAAACTTCGGGTGTAGAAAGCAGCATCCGCTGCTTGGTGAATCTACCCCATAGTTTGAATGGAACAGAGCATTCTAAATTAACGTGCTATGAAAACCAAGATTTTAGCTAGCATTTCAAGAATTATTTTTTTTTTGCAATTAGGCTTGGATAATGACTTATCATCATATTTCGGCTTTTTTTGTTTTATACCACAGGAAAATGTCTTTACAACTAGGTTTTGTTCAGGCTTAGACAGGATATATACAGTATTTAAACCAATTTCTCCTGTTTGGAACAATAATTTGTTTCTTTTTTAACAAGATTTACAGGTTTCTCTTTTAGAACTTGTACGCTTTCGAAATTTAGCTTCTGTTTTGGACTTTTTGTTGATTTTAGCAAGACTTTCTGACGGCTAGATTTAGAGTTTGGCGTTAGCCGTCAAAACCAGCGTTAGGGGCTCCTAACGCTGGGTTTGGGCTACCGCTGGTATTTAGAGTCAGTCAGGAAAGGGTCTAACGCTCACTTTGCAGCCACGACTTTTCCATACCGCAGATCCCCTTACGTCAATTGCGTATCCTATCTTTTCAATGGGATCTTTCTAACGCCGGTAGAGTCTTGGCTGAAGTGAGCGTTAGAAATCTAACGACAAAACTCCAGCCGCAGCAAAAAGCCAGGAGTTAAGAGCTTTCTGGGCTAACGCCGGTTCATAAAGCTCTTAACTACTGTGCTCTAAAGTACACTAACACCCATAAACTACCTATGTACCCCTAAACCGAGGTCCCCCCACATCGCCGCCACTCTAATAATTTTTTTAACCCCTAATCTGCCGACCGCACACCGCCGCAACCTACGTTATCCCTATGTACCCCTAATCTGCTGCCCCTAACACCGCCAACCCCTATATTATATTTATTAACCCCTAATCTGCCGCCCCCAACGTCGCCACCACCTACCTACAATTATTAACCCCTAATCTGCCGACCGGACCTCACCGCTACTATAATAAAGTTATTAACCCCTAATCCACCTCACTCCCGCCTCAATAACCCTATAATAAATAGTATTAACCCCTAATCTGCCCTCCCTAACATCACCGACACCTAACTTCAAGTATTAACCCCTAATCTGCTGACCGGACCTCGCCGCTACTCTAATAAATGTATTAACCCCTAAAGCTAAGTCTAACCCTAACACTAACACCCCCCTAAGTTAAATATAATTTTTATCTAACGAAATAAATTAACTCTTATAAAATAAATTATTCCTATTTAAAGCTAAATACTTACCTGTAAAATAAACCCTAATATAGCTACAATATAAATTATAATTATATTTTAGCTATTTTAGGATTATTATTTATTTTACAGGTAACTTTTTATTTATTTTAACCAGGTACAATAGCTATTAAATAGTTAATAACTATTTAATAGCTACCTAGTTAAAATAAGTACAAAATTACCTGTAAAATAAATCCTAACCTAAGTTACAATTAAACCTAACCCTACACTATCAATAAATTAATTAAATAAAATACCTACAATTATCTACAATTAAATCTAACACTACACTATCAATAAATTAATTACATAAAATACCTACAAATAAATACAATTAAATAAACTAACTAAAGTACAAAAAATAAAAAAGAACTGTTACAAAAAATAAAAAAATAATTTACAAACATTAGAAAAAGATTACAACAATTTAAAGCTAATTACACCTACTCTAAGCCCCCTAATAAAATAACAAAGCCCCCCAAAATAAAAAAATGCCCTACCCTATTCTAAAATAAAAATAGAAAAGCTCTTTTACCTTACCAGCCCTTAAAAGGGCTTTTTGCGGGGCATGCCCCAAAGAATTCTGCTCTTTTGCCTGTAAAAAAAAAACCATACAATACCCCCCCAACATTACAACCCACCACCCACATACCCCTAATCTAACCCAAACCCCCCTTAAATAAACCTAACACTAAGCCCCTGAAGATCTTCCTACCTTATCTTCACCATGCTGTGTATCACCGATCAGTCCAGAAGAGCCTCCGAAGTCTTCATCCAAGCCCAAGCGGGGGCTGAAGAGATCCATCATTGGGCTGAAGAGGTCCATCATCGGGCAGAATTCTTCATCCTATCCGGGCAGAAGAGGACATCCGGACCAGTAGACATCTTCATCCAAGCCGCATCTTCTATCTTCATCCATCTGGAGCAGAGCCATCTTCTTCCAGCTGACGCGGATCCATCCTCTTCTACCGACGCCTACTCGCCAAATGACGGTTCCTTTAAATGACGTCATCCAAGATGGCGTCCCTCGAATTCCGATTGGCTGATAGGATTCTATCAGCCAATCGGAATTAAGGTAGGAAAATTCTGATTGGCTGATGGAATCAGCCAATTAGATTCAAGTTCAATCCGATTGGCTGATCCAATCAGCCAATCGGATTGAGCTTGCATTCTATTGGCTGATCGGAACAGCCAATAGAATGCGAGCTCAATCTGATTGGCTGATTCCATCAGCCAATCAGAATTTTCCTACCTTAATTCCGATTGGCTGATAGAATCCTATCAGCCAATTGGAATTTGAGGGACGCCATCTTGGATGACGTCCCTTAAAGGAACCGTCATTCTGTGTTAGGATGTCGGAAGAAGAGGATGGATCCGCGCCGGAGGTCTTGAAGATGGAGCTGCTCGTCGTCAGATGGATGAAGATAGAAGATGCCGCTTGGATGAAGATCTTTGCCGGTCCAGATCTCCTCTTCTGCCCGGATAGGATGAAGACTTTGGAGCCTCTTCTGGACTTCTTCTTGCCGGATAGGATGAAGACTTCGGAGGCTCTTCTGGACCGATCGGTGATACCCGGCGTGGTGAAGATAAGGTAGGAAGATCTTCAGGGGCTTAGTGTTAGGTTTATTTAAGGGGGTTGGGTTAGATTAGGGGTATGTGGGTGGTGGGTTGTAATGTTGGGGGGGTATTGTATGTTTTTTTTTTACAGGCAAAAGAGCAGAATTCTTTGGGGCATGCCTCGCAAAAATCCCTTTTAAGGGCTGGTAAGGTAAAAGAGCTTTTCAATTTTAATTTTAGAATAGGGTAGGGCATTTTTTTATTTTGGGGGGCTTTGTTATTTTATTAGGGGGCTTAGAGTAGGTGTAATTAGCTTATAATTGTTGAAATATTTTTATTATGTTTGTAATAAAAAAATTTATTTTTTGTAACTTAGCTTTTTTGATTTTTTGTACTTTAGTTAGTTTATTTAATTGTATTTATTTGTAGGTATTTGTAGGTAATTAATTTATTGATAGTGTAGTGTTAGATTTAATTGTAGATAATTGTAGGTATTTTATTTAATTTATTTATTGATAGTGTAGTGTTAGGTTTAATTGTAGATAATTGTAGGTAGTTTAGTTAATTAATTTATTGATAGTGTAGTGTTAGGTTTAATTGTAACTTAGGTTAGGATTTATTTTACAGGTAATTTGGTAATTATTTTAACTAGGTAGCTATTAAATAGTTATTAACTATTTAATAGCTATTGTACCTGGTTAAAATAAATACAAAGTTACCTGTAAAATAAATATGAATCCTAATATAGCTACAATGTAATTATAATTTATATTGTAGCTATATTAGGGTTTATTTTACAGGTAAGTATTTAGCTTTAAATAGGATTTATTTATTTAATAAGAAATAATTTATTTTGTTAGATAAAAATTATATTTAACTTAGGGGGGTGTTAGGGTTAGGGTTAGACTTAGCTTTAGGGGTTAATAAATTTATTAGAGTAGCGGTGAGGTCCGGTCGGCAGATTAGGGGTTAATAATTGTAGGTAGGTGGCGGCGACATCGGGGCAGCAGATTAGGGGTTAATAAATATAATATAGGGGTCGGCGGTGTTAGGGGCAGCAGATTAGGAGTACATAGGGATAACGTAGGTGGCGGCGGTGTACGGAGCGGCAGATTAGGGGTTAAAAATAATATGAAGGGGTCAGCGATAGCGGGGGCAGCAGATTAGGGGTTAATAAGTGTAAGGTTAGGGGTGTTTAGACTCGGGGTACATGTTAGGGTGTTAGGTGCAGACTTAGGAAGTGTTTCCCCATAGGAAACAATGGGGCTGCGTTAGGAGCTGAACGCTGCTTTTTTGCAGGTGTTAGGTTTTTTTTCAGCTCAAACGGCCCCATTGTTTCCTATGGGGGAATCGTGCACGAGCACGTTTTTGAAGCTGGCCGCGTCCATAAGCACCGCTGGTATTGAGAGTTGCAGTGGCGGTAAATTATGCTCTATGCTCCCTTTTTGGAGCCTAACGCAGCCCTTCTGTGAACTCTCAATACCAGCGGTATTTAAAAGGTGCGGGGGGGAAAAAGCCAGCGTTAGCTACGCGGGTCGTTAACGACAAAACTCTAAATCTAGCCATATTTTTTTTATCAAGATTAGACAGTTTTTAAGGACTCAGTATGCTTTTTTACCTAAAGTGATTTTTCGGATAACATCAATCAGGAGGTTATAGCCCATCTCCTTCTCCTGATCCAAATAATTAATTTGGTGGCCTCTTAATTTAGATATTGTAAGAGCATTAGAATTCTACTTTTAAATTAGAAAGCTTTTTATACAAACCTTTAATTTGTTTGTCCCTTGGTCCATGTAAATATCAGAGGGCTACATCATTTTCTTTAGCTTTTTGGCTAAATCTCATGAATACCAAGGGTTTCTTGGAGACGGAATAGTTTTTTTTTTCCAAAATGCATTATTGATCATTTTTCTAGATCACTTTCCTCTTCTTGGATTTTCAAGAATGAGCCTTATATTGGATATATCTGCAAGGCAGCAACATACTTTCTTTAAATTCTACTACTTTGATGGTGAAAGTCCTTCTAGCAGCAGTGTTTGGTAATTAGGTGTCTGCCTTTAAAAATGTTTTTTCCTGCTCAATTACTTATGGACTCCACAGCTTAGGTATTATTTTACAGGAGTGATGGCTCTTAGATTCTCACCATCTTATGAAAGTAAACAAAATGTATGCTTACCTGATAAATTAATTTCTTTCATTATTGTGTAACTTCACAAGACCTGCCCATATTAATTTTGTACGTTTTTATTTGCTCCTCATTTTCCCTACTTTGTCCTTTCCTGCCTTTCTGCTTCTCCTTCGTTGGCTATACGTCAGACTTGTATACCAGAGAGGTTGGAGGGATTAACTGCTCTTAGAGCTTTGGAAATCTTTGCCTCCTCCTAGTGGCCAGGAGTTGAATCCTAGGAGTAATAGTTTGTGGAATCTTACCAGCATCAAAAAAATGAATTTATCAGGTAAGCATAAATCCCCCCCACCCGCCAGTAAGTCACAATGTTCTCTGCCTGTGTCTTTGTTTTTTGCTTTTTTGTGTTCTAAAATGCAAATTAAAGTCTATATTTTTTTAGACAACAACTATTGGATTTCTGATTACTGTACTGTACTATTTTTCTGATGGTACTACTGTATATATACAAAACTGTTAAAAATCATATAAACATTGAGGCGGGGCGTAGACGTGCAGGAACATGGCTGCACTGTAAAAGAGCTCTGTAGCATTTTTCTCTTATATGGCTTCTAAAGCACGGATGACCTGCACCATTGCCTATGAAAACGGTGAAACATCATACCGTACCATAAATAGCCTAACTCGGCGTACAGCAACTGTTACTCAGCTGTCTAAAACCTCCAAGACTTGAGGAAACGAGCTCCGATTAGACGCCATCTTGTCAGCACGACCCGACATGACCACGCAGCACATCCACAGGGACAGGATCCAGTAGCTCCATACGAGACACCCTACTGCAAGTCCGCCATTATAAACTCTGGACATTAGACAAGGTACTGTCAGCCCACAATATTAACAGCGAGATTGGGTGCAGCACACTTAAACTGTTGATTGCAGCACCGCGCATGGACACGCTGTCTCGCTAAAGTGAAAGGCATGTAGGGCACCTGGCCCTAATACATAATAACTATACTTGGCCACAAGGAAGATGAGCATATGATAATCACTCAGAATATCTGACACTGCGTACCTCAATCTACAACACATCAGCCCCTAAGTTAAATCACTAGGGGCAGATGTGTTGCATGCAATGCAGCACGTTCTCTATTAATTCAAGTGTCCCTATAAACACTTTTTTAAAATAAAGAAACAGCTACATTATACCCCAAATCATTGTTTTGTCTTACAATAAGCACCTAGAACGGATTAATCAATAATACTGGACTTTCTCACTTTTATGCTTTCTGCACATGGCTACAAGGAGATCATCTAGAATGAATATAAAATCCACTAATACAAAATCTCCCTCAGTCAGCTCATTTTTCAAGCCCTCAAATAAAACTCCTCTTGCAAAGCATACTATACCTGAACACCTAAATAAAATGGAGCCTCAACCAGCCACAACCAAAACTCCATTACCACAAGATCAACTGTCGCAGATCCAACAAACTGTAGCATCTTTACCTTCCAACAATGATATAGCTGACTTGAAAGCATTCATTAAAAATGAAATCTCCTCATTAACGGCTAGATTTAGAGTTTGGCGGCCAAAGGGGTGCGTTAGCTACGCGTGCTTTTTTTCCCCCGCACCTTTTAAATACCGCTGGTATTTAGAGTTCACAGAATGGCTGGGTTTTCAGTGCGTTAGGCTCCAAAAAGGGAGCGTAGAGCATAATTTAACGCCACTGCAACTCTCGATACCAGCGGTGCTTACGGACGCGGCCAGCTTCAAAAACGTGCTCGTGCACGATTCCCCCATAGAAAACAATGGGGCTGTTTGAGCTGAAAAAAAACCTAACACCTGCAAAAAAGCAGCGTTCAGCTCCTAATGCAGCCCCATTGTTTCCTATGGGGAAACACTTCCTACGTCTGCACCTAACACTCTAACATGTACCCCGAGTCTAAACACCCCTAACCTTACACTTATTAACCCCTAATCTGCCGCCCCCGCTATCGCTGACCCCTGCATATTATTTTTAACCCCTAATCTGCCGCTCCGTACACCCCCGCCACCTACATTATCCCTATGTACCCCTAATCTGCTGCCCTAACATCGCCGACCCCTATATTATATTTATTAACCCCTAATCTGCCGCCCCCAACGTCGCCTCCACCTAACTACACTTATTAACCCTTAATCTGCCGACCGGACCTGAGCGCTACTATAATAAATGTATTAACCCCTAATCCGCCTCACTCCCACCTCAATAACCCTATAATAAATAGTATTAACCCCTAATCTGCCCTCCCTAACATTGCCGACACCTAACTTCAAGTATTAACCCCTAATCTGCCGACAGGAGCTCACCGCTACTCTAATAAATTTATTAACCCCTAAAGCTAAATCTAACTTTAACCCTAACACCCCCCTAAATTAAATATAATTTAAATCTAACGAAATAAATTAACTCTTATTAAATAAATTATTCCTATTTAAAGCTAAATACTTACCTGTAAAATAAAACCTAATATAGCTACAATATAAATTATAATTATATTGTAGCTATTTTAGGATTAATATTTATTTTACAGGCAACTTTTTAATTATTTTAACCAAGTACAATAGCTATTAAATAGTTAATAACTATTTAATAGTTACCTAGTTAAAATAATTACAAAATTACCTGTAAAATAAATCCTAACCTAAGTTACAATTAAACCTAACACTACACTATCAATAAATTAATTAAATAAAATACCTACAATTATCTACAATTAAACCTAACACTACACTATCAATAAATAAATTAAATACAATTCCTACAAATAAATACAATTAAATAAACTAACTAAAGTACAAAAAATAAAAAAGAACTAAGTTACAAAAAATAAAAAAATATTTACAAACATTAGAAATAAATTACAGATACTCGTCGACTTACGACCGCGTTACGTTCTGACCTTCCGGTCGTAAGACGATTTGGACGTAAGTCGGACAAAATATATGGCATGTAAATAATATGGTCTATTGTGTGATGTGTTGGGCTGACATTTCATGATTAATAATAACAATAACACCAGAGTTGTTTTAAATTAAATTCCTTTACTAATACAGTATCATCACAGTATGAATAATAAAATAACCTTTACTGTACTGTACCTGTACTGTGCAAATAATAACATAACATTTACTGTGCAAATACTATTACTGTACTGACATTTACTGTACTGTACCTATACTGTACTGTAATAAAATAACTTTTTTTTTGTACTCTACCTGTAGTACTATGCAAATAATAACATAACATTTACTGTACCTGTACCTATACTGTACTGTAATAAAATAACATTTACTGTACTGTACCTGTACTGTGCAAATAATAACATAACATTTACTGTGCAAATACTATTACTGACATTTACTGTACTGTACCTATACTGTACCTATACTGTACTGTAATAAAATAACATTTTTTTGTACTCTACCTGTAGTACTGTGCAAATAATAACATAACATTTACTGTACCTGTACAGTAGTTTGCAGGAACTTTAACACTTATTTTACTTTAAACTTTTAAGAAAAGTAACTGAACTTAAATTTTTCTTTTACTGTACTTTTACAGTTATGTCATCAGAGTTACAGTATTATCATCTTGGTGAGTTGAGGCTGGAGGGGTTTCAGATGCAGTGTTCTTTTCAAAAAACAAGCTGAGCTTTGTTTGACGCGTTTGTTTCTTTTTCTCCTCATAGATTTCACGATAGCCACGCACAGCTTCCTGAATTTGACGGTCAACCTTGTTAAATCTTTCAACACTCTGGTCCATGTTTTCAAAACAGGAGACAGCTTTATTTAGCAATGTAAAGCCTTCAGCCAACCCCTTCTCTGGTTCTTCTTCTTCTTTGTCTTCTTCCTCTCTCCTATTTTCCTCTGCAACTCTCTCTGCTTCCAGTTCTATTAGATCTTCATTTGAAAGTTCTTTTGACTCATAATCTAACAGCTCTTCTACATCTTCCACTTCACATTCCAATTCAAGATTGTTTGCAAGTCTTACAATGTTTTCTCGAATTTCATCGAGCTCTTCCTCTGTTTCAAATCTCTCAAATCTGGTCACATATCGTTTTAGGCACTTCTTCCAAATTCCATTCATGCACTTTTCTGTTACATCCTCCCACGCTGCTGCAATATTTTTTATGCACTGAAGAATGTTATAACTTTTCCAAAAATCACGCAATGTTATGTCATCATCAGCATCTGTAGCAGCTATGGCTTGGGCGAATGTAGATCTGAGGTAGTATGCTTTAAACGTGGCAATTGCCCCTTGGTCCATAGGTTGAATGAGTGGTGTTGTGTTAGGTGGCATATAAACCACTTTTACATCAGGATTAAGGTCACCCAGGTGTGGTGGATGTCCAGGTGCGTTGTCTAAAATCATTAAAATTTTGAACTGGATTACTTTCCCTAAGCAATATTCACGAACTTGGGGAATGAAACAGTTAACAAACCAGTCTGTGAACAATGCCTGAGTCATCCACGATTTAGCATTTGACCGGTAATACACAGGCAGCGTGTGCTTATTAATGTTTTTAAATGCACGTGGGTTTTCTGAGCGATAGATAAGAAATGGCTTAAGCTTAAAACCAACAATGTTTCCTCCAAGTAACAAGCTTACCCGATCCTTGAATGCTTTAAATCCTGGCATGGTTTTTGATTCTTGGTGAATGTATGTGCGCTCAGGCATCCGTTTCCAGAACAGACCCGTTTCATCAACGTTGAATATTTGTTCAGGTAAATACCCTCCCTCTTGGATTAATTCATCCAAAGTGTCAATGAACTTTGCAGCGGCTTCTGAATCTGCACTTGCTGCTTCTCCTGAAACCCGCACATTATGCAGACTGAATCTTCTTCTAAAACGTTTAAACCATCCAGTGCTTGCCTGGAAATTCTCTTTGTAATCCTCACCAGCTTTCTCCTTTAAAGTCTCAAACAAACTTTTAGCCTTCATCTGAATTGTTAGAAGGCTTATGGGTGTACGTTTTTGTATTTGATCTTCTATCCACAACATTAATAATTTCTCCATTTCATGAATGGGCCCTTGACGTTGTTTTGTTATTATTGTTGATTTCATTGGTGCGGAACCTTTTACAGCTTCACGTATGCGTTCCTTGTCCTTAATGATTGTGGAAACTGTGGAATGCGACAGTTTCATATCACGGGCAATCGCATTCACTTTTTTACCTTCGTCATACTGCTTTATTACTTTCATTTTTAACTCCAAATCAAGAGCTTTCCTCTTCTTTGTAGCCTCTTTGCCACTACACGGTACCGGCCTTTTGGACTGCGACATGGTCAGACCCATACAAAGGCTGCTGCTTACAGTCACTTCTCATCACACACAAGCACCGCCTTTGCGCACACAAGCACTGTCTTGCCGATGGTCGTAAGTACCGCCTTTGCGACCGATGGTCGTAAGTACCGCCTTTGCGCACACAAGCACTGCCTTGCCCCTTTACGCACATACGCAAATAAGCATCACCCTCAGTGCGACCGATGGACGTAAGTACCGCCTTTGCGCACACAGGCACTGCCTTGCCCCTTTACGCA
The DNA here is from genome assembly GCF_027579735.1 of Bombina bombina. Classification (NCBI taxonomy): domain Eukaryota; kingdom Metazoa; phylum Chordata; class Amphibia; order Anura; family Bombinatoridae; genus Bombina; species Bombina bombina. The sequence continues at coordinate 1,472,496,963 of NC_069499.1, read as the reverse complement.
CATACGCAAATAAGCATCACCCTCAGCGCGACCGATGGACGTAAGTACCGCCTTTGCGACCGATGGTCGTAAGTACCGCCTTTGCGACCGATGGTTGCAAGTACCGCCTTTGCGCACGTATCGCCTCTTCAGTGCGACCGATAGTCGTAAGTACGGATGGCCGTAAGTCGCATAGGTCGTAAGTCGACGAGTGTCTGTATAACAATTTTAAACTAATTACACCTACTCTAAGCCCCCTAATAAAATAACAAAGACCCCCAAAATAAAAAAATGCCCTACCCTATTCTAAATTACAAAAGTTCAAAGCTCTTTTACCTTACCAGCCCTTAAAAGGGCCCTTTGCGGGGCATGCCCCAAAGAATTCAGCTCTTTTGCCTGTAAAAAAAAAACATACAATACCCCCCCCAACATTACAACCCACCACCCACATACCCCTAATCTAACCCAAACCCCCTTTAAATAAACCTAACACTAAGCCCCTGAAGATCTTCCTACCTTGTCTTCACCATGCCAGGTATCACCGATTGTTCCAGGCTCCGAAATCTTCATCCAAGCCCAAGCGGGGGCTAGACATCCATCATCCGGCTGAAGTCTTCTATCAAGCGACGGCTGAAGAGGTCCAGAAGAGGCTCCAAAGTCTTCATCCTATCCGGGCAGAAGAGTAGATCCGGACCGGCAACCATCTTCTTCCAAGCGGCATCTTCTATCTTCATCCGATGACGACCAGCTCCATCTTGAAGACCTCCACTGCGGATCCATCCTCTTCTTCCGACGACTTCCCGACGAATGACGGTTCCTTTAAGGGACGTCATCCAAGATGGCGTCCCTCGAATTCCGATTGGCTAATAGGATTCTATCAGCCAATCGGAATTAAGGTAGGAAAATTCTGATTGGCTGATGGAATCAGCCAATCAGAATCAAGTTCAATCCGATTGGCTGATCCGATCAGCCAATCAGATTGAGCTCGCATTCTATTGGCTGATCGGAACAGCCAATAGAATGCGAGCTCAATCTGATTGGCTGATTGGATCAGCCAATCGGATTGAACTTGATTCTGATTGGCTGATTCCATCAGCCAATCAGAATTTTCCTACCTTAATTCCGATTGGCTGATAGAATCCTATCAGCCAATCGGAATTCGAGGGACGCCATCTTGGATGACGTCCCTTAAAGGAACCATCATTCTTCAGATGGACGTCGGAAGAAGAGGATCGGTCCGCGCTGGAGGTCTTCAAGATGGAGCCGTTCCTCATCGGATGAAGATAGAAGATGCCGCTTGGATCAAGATGGTTGCCGGTCCGGATGTCCTCTTCTGCCCGGATAGGATGAAGATTTCTTCCCGAAGATGGACTTCTTCATTTGCCGGTTGGATCCAGACTTCAGCCGGAGGATAGACGTCACTCTTCAGCCCCTGCTTGGGCTTGGAGGAAGATTTAGGAGGCTCTTCTGGACAGATCGGGACCCGGTGTGGTGAAGACAAGGTAGGGAGATCTTCAGGGGCTTAGTGTTAGGTTTATTTAAGGGGGGTTTGGGTTAGATTAGGGGTATGTGGGTGGTGGGTTGTAATGTTGGGGGGGGTATTGTATGTTTTTTTTTTACAGGCAAAAGAGCTGAATTATTTGGGGCATGCCCCGAAAAGGGCCCTTTTCAGGGCTGGTAAGGTAAAAGAGCTTTTCTATTTTTATTTTAGAATAGGGTAGGGCATTTTTTTATTTTGGGGGGCTTTGTTATTTTATTAGGGGGCTTAGAGTAGGTGTAATTAGTTTAAAATTGTTGTAATATTTTTCTAATGTTTGTAAATATTTTTTTATTTTTTGTAACTTAGTTCTTTTTTTATTTTTTGTACTTTAGTTAGTTTATTTCATTGTATTTATTTGTAGGTATTTTATGTAATTAATTTATTGATAGTGTAGTGTTAGGTTTAATTGTAGGTAATTGTAGGTATTGTATTTAATTAATTTATTGATAGTGTAGTGTTAGGTTTAATTGTCTATAATTGTAGGTATTGTATTTAATTAATTTAATGATAGTGTAGTGTTAGGTTTAATTGTAACTTAGGTTAGGATTTATTTTACAGGTAATTTTGTAATTATTTTAACTATTTTAGCTATTAAATAGTTATTAACTATTTAATAGCTATTGTACCTGGTTAAAATAATTACAAAGTTGCCTGTAAAATAAATATTAATCCTAAAATAGGTACAATATAATTATAATTTATATTGTAGCTATATTAGGATTTATTTTACAGGTAAGTATTTAGCTTTAAATAGGAATAATTTATATAATAAGAGTTCATTTATTTTGTTAGATTTAAATTATATTTAATTTAGGGGGGTGTTAGTGTTAGGGTTAGGCTTTAGGGGTTAATCCATTTATTAGAGTAGCGGTGAGCTCCGGTCAGCAGATTAGGGGTTAATACTTGAAGTTAGCTGTCGGCGATGTTAGGGAGGGCAGATTAGGGGTTAATACTATTTATTATAGGGTTATTGAGGCGGGAGTGAGGCGGATTAGGGGTTAATACATTTATTATACTAGCGGTGAGCTCCGGTCGGCAGGGGGTTAGGGGTTAATTATTGTAGGTAGCTGTCGGCGACATTGTGGGGGGCAGATTAGGGGTTAATAAATATAATATAGGGGTCGGCGGTGTTAGGGGCAGCAGATTAGGGGTACATAGGGATAACGTAAGTGGCGGCGGTGTACGGAGCGGCAGATTAGGGGTTAAAAAATTTAAATATAGTGGCGGCGATGTGGGGGGACCTCGGTTTAGGGGTGCATAGGTAGTTTATGGGTGTTAGTGTACTTTAGAGCACAGTAGTTAAGAGCTTTATAAACCGGCGTTAGCCCAGAAAGCTCTTAACTACTGACTTTTTTCTGCGGCTGGAGTTTTGTCGTTAGATTTCTAACGCTCACTTCAGCCAACACTCTAAATACCGGTGTTAGAAAGATCCCGTTGAAAAGATAGGATACGCAATTGACGTAAGGGGATCTGCGGTATGGAAAAGTCGCGGCTGGAAAGTGAGCGTTAGACCCTTTAATGACTGGTGATGGTCAGCCGCTAATTCAGATGATGGCAGAGGCAGATGATCATCACATCAGATGATGACAGATCTAGTCCGACTCCTGTCCTTAGGCACTAGCTAGTAGTTCTAACTTCCCTCTTGTGACTAGTCTCTCTCCTCAGCTCAGTCTGACCTGCTGTCACTTGCTTTCAAATATCACGCCCCTAATTTTGAGCGCGGGTGCCATAGACGCGGTGCTGTGGATCATGTGGGCATGGCCACCCAACGCTGTAGTTAAAAAAAAACTGCCCTCCCTGCCAGCGGGGAGTTTAAAAATGTTTAGTAAGTGGTGTGTGTGTGCTAAAAAATGACACTTGCGCTGGCCGCACGGTCTGATAACCCTCAAAACGGGACAAAATTAATATTATTAAAGAAACAACGGGACAGGGGAAGAAACATAAAATAACGGTACTGCCCATTTCAAAACGGGAGGTATGGTCCGCCTATACCTAACCCACCCAGGGATGTGATTATGAAGTTTACACTCTTCCAACAAAAAGAAGCCATATGGAAACAGGCACGAAGTCAGCATTCAATATTATTCCAGGGACATAACCTCCAGGTTTATCAGGACCTATGTCCAGCTACTATTGAAAGAAGACGCAACCTACGCTTTATCACAACTACCTGCAGGAACACAAAATAAAATATAGATGGGGTTTTCCCTTCAGCCTTCTGGTACACAAGGACGGTAAATATTTAATTTACAGGGATCCAGAGGACCTAGAAGCTCTGTCTAAAAATCTAAACATCAAATTTCCACTACCTCCCTCTCAAGAAATGCCAAAAAGTGTCAACACGCAAGATCAACCACCTAAAACCCAAAGACCAATGTGGTCCAAAGTACCTAGAAGATACACAAAAGACTCTGTACCTAACTGATTAATTTTGAGCTTTATTCCATGAAGCCGCTTACTACAAAGTCAGTATCGCAGGTTGTATAAGTAATCTTCAAGTATACTAAGTGGACTAAATGTTATGTAATAGTTCTTATTTACTTAGTTAAGGAGGTCTGTATTATATATATATCACCTCCAAATGTTGACATGCTCCTAATGTATTAAGTGGACTAAATGTTATGCAATAGTTCTTATTTACATAGTTAAGGAGGTCTGTATTAGGTATATATCATCACCAAATGTTAATATGTTCCTTATTTAGGGCGCCTTCCCATGTTACTTGACTAAATCTGTTAGCGAATCCTACTATACAACAACGTGCCCTCTAAGGGGCCCATGACTTAGCAAAATATGATAGTTATACTGTATTACTTGTTTGCTCCACTATGGGTGGGGAGGCGTGGGCGTTACTGTAAAGAGGGGGGGCCTGGGCGGGGGGTGCTCACACAATCTGTTGCTATACTACCATAATGTGTGTGCCTTCAAGAGGGGCTCCTCACCGGGTGGGGGGATGTGCCCCTATAGATGATGGATGTTTGTTTACTTGTTATGCCCCCATGTCTTCCCCCATTTCTACTCTTATCACTTTACCTCATTCACCTCCTCTCATGCTAGACTGCAGGACTTCTCTCGTGCAGCACCTACCCTCTGGAACACTCTCCCTCGTGCTGTCAGGCTTTGCCCTAATCTTTCTTCCTTTAAATGTTCCCTTAAGACTTTTCTGTTCAGGGAAGCCTACCACCCAACTCAATAATAAATTAATTTCACTTACCTAACATTTTCCTCATCTAACATCCTTCTCAATATTGCAGTCCTCACCTCCTGTTTCTCAACCTCCTACCCTTCTAGATTGTAAGTTCCCACAGGAATAGGGCCCTCAATTCCTTCTGTATTTGTTTGTAAATTTTGTCCTGTATCTTACAAGTCTTGTATTGTTTTATTTAAATGAATTGTATCCATGGACAGCGCTGCGGAATATGTTGGCGCTTAATAAATAAAGTATAATAATAATAATTTTGCTATGCTAGACTATTACACATTTCACCAGGTATGATAGATGTGTCATCACTGCTAAATGTACAATGTTTCTTATTCAAGTAACTTTTATAAATGCCATCGAGGGGGAAACGCTTCCTCAACAATTCTCTTTCAATGAAAATGTTATTGTTTATTTTAGTTATGTTACACTATACCTCTTGTCTTTACTGCACTCTCCAGTTAACAATACTCTCACATGGCGACTTGCCCTGTACTACTGACACCTACATAGCCATTGAACCAGTTCTCACTACTAACAAATGCCCTAAATATACTATCCTACACCCAAATGGCTGAACACTCAAATAGAAAATCACCCCTAAACTCATTAAGGATCCAATCTATTAATACTAAAGGACTAAATATCCCCTCAAAAAGAAAACAGGCCCTTAGAGACTTTAATAGATGTAAATCAGATCTGGTATTCATCCAAGAATCACACTACCTTAAAGGAAGAGAACCACTCACGTTTACTCTTAAATTTGGAAACTGCTACTATGCTTCCAATGCCAAATCTAAAAAACACGGGGTGGGTATCCTAATAAGAAAAAAACATTCCTTTTAAAAAATTGAAAACCTTTAGAGATAAGGCAGGCAGATACATTATTCTGATAGGATTGCTTTACAGACGACCGGTCACGTTAGTCTGTATATACACCCCTAACACCAAACAATCTACTTTCATCAACACAGTAACCAATCTCATTTTAGAACACCAGAAAGGTATATTAATAATTTGTGGTGACCTAAATATGCCTCTTAATCCATCATTAGACTGCTCCTCCTCCATTTCCTCAGTCCCCAAATCACAAATAACATGCACTCTTAGCTCTTTGAAAAAATTAACAGTACAAGACCTATGGAGGTCCCACCACCCAGGCAAAGAAGACTATACATTTTACTCATACCCACACAAACAATATTCGAGAATCGATTATATCTTCACGGATGTCACGGGCCTCTCACTATTTACTTTTACCAAAATTACACCTATAACATGGTCAGATCATGCATCTGTTTTAGGCACATTAACATGGCCATCTAAACCCATACAGGACTACATATGGAAAATGGACGAACACATCATCTCCGATCCCATTATAACCTAACAAATTTCCAAATCTATAACGGAATACTTTATTCACAACAATATACCGGATGTGTCCCCGATAAACATCTGGGAAGCCCACAAAAGTGTGATACGAGACGAGCTTATTGCGATTAAGGCCTCCATTAATAAACAAAGACTCGCATCTCTTGCATCGTTGCTCACAGAAAAATTAGAAACCCAACACAAACATTGCCCCTCCGACCACACCCTCCTTCTTACCACCCAATCTGAAAAAGACAAATTACCGTCCTTCTTAAACAAAGAGCATAAGCGCCAAGCATTTTGCTTACAACAAATGAATTATGAAGGTCGCAACAAAGCTGGACGATCTCTGGCCAGATACCTAAGATTAAAACAGCAAAAAAACTATATCCTACACATCAAAGATGACAACAACAAAACACACTCCTCAACTCAAGCCATTTCCAACACCTTCAGAACATATTTTCAAAACGTATACAATTTGAGTACCAGCGGCCCCAAAACATACACACAAGACATGAAACTGAACAATATAAATACATACCTTTCATCCCTCAACTTACCCCACCTCACAACCAACCAACAAACCCAACTGGAAGACCCCATATCGCATGAAGAAATTCAACTAGCCATTAAAAATCTCCCTGCCGGGAAATTGCCAGGCCCAGATGGCTTTAGTAACCGATACTTTCCTGGAAGAATTACTCCCCCATATTACCTCATTCTTTAACCATATAGAGGACTCTAAATAGTTCTCCGCCTGTTCACTTGAGGCCCATGTCATCCTTCTCCCAAAACCAAAGAAATCCCTAGATCACCCATCACATTACCGCCCCATTTCGCTAATTAACTCAGATGTAAAAATCTATACAAAAATACTGGCAAATAGACTGAATCTGGTCCTACCAAATCTAATCCACAACAATCAGGTGGGCTCCCTTCCTATAAGAGAGGCGAAAGACAACACGGTAGGGCTCTCAATTTCATTCAATACATGCAAGGTAGAGAGGTCCATGGATTTCTGCTGTCAATAGATGCAGAAAAGGCCTTTGACCGTGTTGGCTGGGACTTCCTCAAAGCTACCCTGATTAATATGGGCCTGGGTCCCAAAATTATTAACATAATTTTTGCTTTATACTCTCACCCTAATACAAAACTACTCATTAACGGCACACTATCCAGTACATTCAACATCTCTAATGGAACACGACAGGGATGTCCCCTCTCTCCCCTATTGTTTGCGTGTTTCATAAAAACCCTGGCTGCAAAAATCAGACAGAATACATTGATCACTGGAATACAAATTGGAGCACAATCCTACGTAATGTCCTTATTCGCAGATGATATTTTATTTTCTATCACTAACCCAATCACCTCAATACCTACCCTAATGCAAGAATTTTATACTTTCCAACTCCTCTCCAATTTTTCGATAAATGCTTCCAAATCCGAAGCCCTAAACATTAACCTAGACAATACTGAACTGGAAAAAGCTAAAACCCTAATGCCATTCAAATGGCGCAGGCGCTCCCATTCATTACATTACCTGGGGATAGAACTAACCACCTCTGTAGAACAAACTTTCAAACAAAATTATCTCTCCATACAAAAATCAATTATTAGGGACTTATCTTTGTGGCTCTCCAAGAAGCTTTAATGGATGGGCAAAATAAATGTCCTAAAAATGAACATCTTTCCAAGACTCCTGTATATACTACAAACCTTACCAATCCCAATTCCTAGAAATTACATACCTACTATACAGAAAGCATTCAGCTGGCGCCCCCCCCAGGATAAATAAAAACATTATGCAAACTCCCAAGCTTCAAGGGGGCCTAGGTATACCTAATATATTGAAATACTGACATGCCATTTTCTTGCAAAGGATTATTGATTGGTGTATACACTTTGAACACAAAAGATGGGTTCAATTAGAACATCCCATATCAAACACACCACACCTAGGAAAGATCTGCTGGAACTTAGATCACCCACTGTCCAAGCAGCCCCCCAATATGCCACTGATGGCTGAAACATATAGATCATGGGAAACTATAATATCCATATACCCCCACATATCTTTTAAATCTTCTCCATTAACCTCAATTATAGATAATGGACAATTTACACTAGAAACACAACCAATGAGAGACACCCCAAAATCCTTTTATAGAGACATTCCAATACACTACTTAATAATGAACGAAAAAATACTAGCACAATCATATTTAGTTGACAAGGGGTACAACTTCTTTCGCAATTGGTTTCTGTATGCTCGCGTTCACCACTTTATAACAACACGTAAACACTCCAGACCACTGACCAACTTCTAACAATTATGTGTTAGACCTCCACCAATATCACATACCCTATCATCAATTTACAAAATACTAACATATAATCCCCCAGGCCACCTACTTCCTTTCCTTGAAAAATGGGAAGAAGAACTAGGCATTATGATACTACCCCAAACTACTAGTGTTTTAATCTTCCAAAATATTACAAAAACATCAATCTCACTCTCCATGCAAGAGATCAACCTGAAAATCCTACATAGGTGGTACCTTTCCCCAGCTAAACTAAATCGCTTATACCGCAACAAATCCAAACACTGTTGGAGATGTGGCCATGGATGTGGTAATTTAGCTCATATGTGGTGGTGGTGGTGTAATGTAGTCCAGAATTTCTGGAGAAATGTAATTGGAGAAAAAGAAAATATTTTAAGTATTCAGTTTCCCCTAGACCCCACAATCTGGCTTCTAGGCAAACCTCCCAACATTAAAATTAAACACTGCCTTAAATTATTCTACATCATGACTATCAGCACCAGATATTTTCTAGCCAGAAATTGGAAAAACAAAAAGAAGTCCCTTCCTTAAAGCTGTGGACAATCAGAGCCTCAGAACTCCTCGACCTTCAAGAATATTATTATATTATGCTAAAATGGAAATATACGTTGAAATGACCACACTTTGGGAACAATATCTCAAAACTTAAATACCCCGCTTTTGAAGCGTCAAAATGGCTCAATTTAAAATATGAGTGTCTTACCGCACTTTATTAGAATAAATAAGTTGTTAACAATAACATAACGACATAATTAGGACATACTGGTTGTATACATAAACAACAAGGCGGGTTGTCAACTAATGTCCTTAATTAAGAAGTCAGACAACTTGGCTGGACTTGTGCAGTATCCTCTCTTCCCTCTCTCTCTGTACTTTTCC
>NC_069499.1:1472462644-1472485144 GCF_027579735.1 Bombina bombina | reverse complement strand
CTGGAAACATGTTTTATAACTATCATTCCTCATCTATCTTTCTCCACTGCCTCCTCCCTTCAATCTCTCTTTTTACCCCCCTCGCTTCTCTCTGAGGCCATATCTTCTCTTTACACTCTCTCTCATATCTCTTCACTCTTTTTTTTCTCCACTCTTTCTTAACTCTACCCTTTTCTCCACTTTTACTTTTTCTCTCCAGTCTTTCTCTGCCCCTGTTTACCCTCTCAGAAGAAGCAGTCTAAGCACTAATGGGGTCCCTATAGCCCTAGAGGAATAACATATCCTTGCCCTTTCATGGATATATAATTTTAGATAATATTAGTAGACATTCACACACTAACTTTCACTCACCACTGTTAAATTTCCACTCGCCCTGACATAAATATGTCTGTACACACACACACATATATATGTACAGTATATATATATATTTAGACATGTAGATATATGTATCTCTATGTAAAAGCCCTTTGCAGGCCTTTTTTCCCCAACACCCGAGACCTCATATCTTTGAGCACATTAACATTTTAATGCAATTTGTTCAAAAAATATTTTTTATCAGGCAGTATTATTATGAGTGTAACTGTACTGGTAAATGTATTTTTTATGTGTTTTGTGCCAAGTTTTTGTCTTGCATAAGAATTAACCAGAGCTCTTAAAGCGAAACGTGTTAATTTGATTCCTCTCAATCAAACGTGTTTACTTTCAACTCATAATACGCACACTATTTCCATTTCACGCAAAGAGCCGCAAAATACCCCATATTGTTTGCGTGCTACAGTTAGCTCATCACTCGATCTAGAGCTAAGTCTGCAGTGTGTTTTTCCAAGTCTGAGAATTTTAATGTCCTGATTTGAGAGGGACAGTCCCTAATTCTGAGCCCTGTCCCACTGTCCCTCTGAGACAGACAAATGTCCTGGTATGCAGTGTTTCACTTATCCCCACCCATATAAAACGCCAATATACAGACACGCCCATGAACAGCCCAATCATGACCATGATCACACCCACTATGCACCCATGACCCCAACCCCTCCTGACAAAACAGGTACAGCCCCCTTAACCTCCTGAGTCCCTAACACCTATCCACAAACGTTGCGAGGTATGGAGCTTCCAAACTGCAATAATCCTGCATAATGAAGGGAGTTTGGAGCTCTGTAATTGGTTGGTATTGGCATTGTATTGCTGCTCTTTGGAAATAGACCATTTTTTCAGTAGTTGCACTATAAATAAAAATATTAGGTAAGTATGAAATGTTTTAAAATGCATTATTAACACCTTGTCTGCTGCAGTAGTTTTTCAGTAACCAAGCTCCACCCCCGTTTGCCATATTTGGAGGAGTCATTTTGTTATCAAATAATTCATTGCTTTGCAGTTTGTAATCTAATCTTCTCTGCTGAAGCAATTTAGGGACAGATATGTGAAGCCTGTCATATGGTCTTAGTTCTTAGAATTGCAAAACCCATGATTTCAGACCTAAATTACTGGAAAGGGGGACAAAATAAATAAGGAAATATATTGCAAAATTGTTCTACTAAAAAATAAACACATTATATTAAAATCACAAGCTGTATACTGTGTATTTGCAGGTTAAACACATAGGTATAGGCAAGCAATAGAAAATCATGTAACCGGTTACAGCATTATCTTTCTGCTGCTGTATGTGCCCAATTTGCTAACATTTGCCAGACATGAAAAACCGCGCTGACACTCTCAAGGGCTGCCCTCTGGGAATTCTCTAAAAAAAGGGAAAAAGGGGTCTTTCTCCCAGCAAGTTGCTAGATGCCTCCAATAGGAAGTGATGGAACTTACTGGAAAGGGAAACGTTCTTCCTTTTGCATGGTTTAATATGAGACCTCTCAAACATTGCGTGCTTCGATGATAGTACCAAAATTTTCTCTCACCTATCTTATAGAATTTTTTTTGAGATTCTTCAGTGAGGCAATCTCTGTCCAGTTGGATAGTTTTCCAAACTATTTTAGTGGGGGTGTCCTTTACTCCACCAACTTAAAAAATAATATTTGCAGACAGTTTGGGGATCCAGGAGAGAACAGGGAGTTTGTTTTCCTCAGGAGCCAAGGTTACCAATAATTTTCTAGGATGTTCAATCTTTAGGTCCTTTTAGAGCTGTCCTCCTCTGAAAGGAGAAACTTATCCCAATTTTCATTCAGACAGCATTTCAGCTGTAGCTTATAACCACTATCAAGGAGGACCTTGCAGTTCCTTAGTAATGAAGGAAGTCTACATTTTTTTTAATTTTTATTATTGGTTACAGAAAATGTTTCTATATTTCACATCCCAGGAAGGAAATCTGGAAAGCAGATTTCCTTAATAAATAATCCCTTCTACAGGAATGTTTTCTCCTTCAAGTATTTTTTCTACTAGATTGTGGAACAATGGAGTCTCCCAGATATAGACCTGATGACTTCTGTTTCCAAACGTCATAGGGGTAGATTTACCAAGTGCCGGGTGGACATGATTCACTGTAGCGAATCATGTCCGCCCAACATCGCTAAATGCTGACAGTATACTCTGAAGGCATTTAACATTGCACAAGTATTTATTGTGAAATACTTGTGCAATGCTGCCCCCTGCACTTTACAGGCCAATCGGCCGCTAACAGGGGATGTCAATCATCCTGATCGTAAAAGGTGAGAGACAAGTTAAGGAGCAGCAGTCTTACGACCGTTGCTTCTTAACTTACTTTTCCGGCGAGCCAGAAACTTCGGGTGTAGAAAGCAGCATCCGCTGCTTGGTGAATCTACCCCATAGTTTGAATGGAACAGAGCATTCTAAATTAACGTGCTATGAAAACCAAGATTTTAGCTAGCATTTCAAGAATTATTTTTTTTTTGCAATTAGGCTTGGATAATGACTTATCATCATATTTCGGCTTTTTTTGTTTTATACCACAGGAAAATGTCTTTACAACTAGGTTTTGTTCAGGCTTAGACAGGATATATACAGTATTTAAACCAATTTCTCCTGTTTGGAACAATAATTTGTTTCTTTTTTAACAAGATTTACAGGTTTCTCTTTTAGAACTTGTACGCTTTCGAAATTTAGCTTCTGTTTTGGACGTTTTTGTTGATTTTAGCAAGACTTTCTGACGGCTAGATTTAGAGTTTGGCGTTAGCCGTCAAAACCAGCGTTAGGGGCTCCTAACGCTGGGTTTGGGCTACCGCTGGTATTTAGAGTCAGTCAGGAAAGGGTCTAACGCTCACTTTGCAGCCACGACTTTTCCATACCGCAGATCCCCTTACGTCAATTGCGTATCCTATCTTTTCAATGGGATCTTTCTAACGCCGGTAGAGTCTTGGCTGAAGTGAAGAAATCTAACGACAAAACTCCAGCCGCAGCAAAAAGCCAGGAGTTAAGAGCTTTCTGGGCTAACGCCGGTTCATAAAGCTCTTAACTACTGTGCTCTAAAGTACACTAACACCCATAAACTACCTATGTACCCCTAAACCGAGGTCCCCCCACATCGCCGCCACTCTAATAATTTTTTTAACCCCTAATCTGCCGACCGCACACCGCCGCAACCTACGTTATCCCTATGTACCCCTAATCTGCTGCCCCTAACACCGCCAACCCCTATATTATATTTATTAACCCCTAATCTGCCGCCCCCAACGTCGCCACCACCTACCTACAATTATTAACCCCTAATCTGCCGACCGGACCTCACCGCTACTATAATAAAGTTATTAACCCCTAATCCACCTCACTCCCGCCTCAATAACCCTATAATAAATAGTATTAACCCCTAATCTGCCCTCCCTAACATCACCGACACCTAACTTCAAGTATTAACCCATAATCTGCTGACCGGACCTCGCCGCTACTCTAATAAATGTATTAACCCCTAAAGCTAAGTCTAACCCTAACACTAACACCCCCCTAAGTTAAATATAATTTTTATCTAACGAAATAAATTAACTCTTATAAAATAAATTATTCCTATTTAAAGCTAAATACTTACCTGTAAAATAAACCCTAATATAGCTACAATATAAATTATAATTATATTTTAGCTATTTTAGGATTAATATTTATTTTACAGGTAACTTTTTATTTATTTTAACCAGGTACAATAGCTATTAAATAGTTAATAACTATTTAATAGCTACCTAGTTAAAATAAGTACAAAATTACCTGTAAAATAAATCCTAACCTAAGTTACAATTAAACCTAACCCTACACTATCAATAAATTAATTAAATAAAATACCTACAATTATCTACAATTAAATCTAACACTACACTATCAATAAATTAATTACATAAAATACCTACAAATAAATACAATTAAATAAACTAACTAAAGTGCAAAAAATAAAAAAGAACTGTTACAAAAAATAAAAAAATAATTTACAAACATTAGAAAAAGATTACAACAATTTAAAGCTAATTACACCTACTCTAAGCCCCCTAATAAAATAACAAAGCCCCCCAAAATAAAAAAATGCCCTACCCTATTCTAAAATAAAAATAGAAAAGCTCTTTTACCTTACCAGCCCTTAAAAGGGCTTTTTGCGGGGCATGCCCCAAAGAATTCTGCTCTTTTGCCTGTAAAAAAAAACCATACAATACCCCCCCAACATTACAACCCACCACCCACATACCCCTAATCTAACCCAAACCCCCCTTAAATAAACCTAACACTAAGCCCCTGAAGATCTTCCTACCTTATCTTCACCATGCCGTGTATCACCGATCAGTCCAGAAGAGCCTCCGAAGTCTTCATCCAAGCCCAAGCGGGGGCTGAAGAGATCCATCATTGGGCTGAAGAGGTCCATCATCGGGCAGAATTCTTCATCCTATCCGGGCAGAAGAGGACATCCGGACCAGTAGACATCTTCATCCAAGCCGCATCTTCTATCTTCATCCATCCGGAGCAGAGCCATCTTCTTCCAGCTGACGCGGATCCATCCTCTTCTAACGACGCCTACTCGCCGAATGACGGTTCCTTTAAATGACGTCATCCAAGATGGCGTCCCTCGAATTCCGATTGGCTGATAGGATTCTATCAGCCAATCGGAATTAAGGTAGGAAAATTCTGATTGGCTGATGGAATCAGCCAATTAGATTCAAGTTCAATCCGATTGGCTGATCCAATCAGCCAATCGGATTGAGCTCGCATTCTATTGGCTGATCGGAACAGCCAATAGAATGCGAGCTCAATCTGATTGGCTGATTCCATCAGCCAATCAGAATTTTCCTACCTTAATTCCGATTGGCTGATAGAATCCTATCAGCCAATTGGAATTTGAGGGACGCCATCTTGGATGACGTCCCTTAAAGGAACCGTCATTCTGTGTTAGGATGTCGGAAGAAGAGGATGGATCCGCGCCGGAGGTCTTGAAGATGGAGCTGCTCGTCGTCAGATGGATGAAGATAGAAGATGCCGCTTGGATGAAGATCTTTGCCGGTCCAGATCTCCTCTTCTGCCCGGATAGGATGAAGACTTTGGAGCCTCTTCTGGACTTCTTCTTGCCGGATAGGATGAAGACTTCGGAGGCTCTTCTGGACCGATCGGTGATACCCGGCGTGGTGAAGATAAGGTAGGAAGATCTTCAGGGGCTTAGTGTTAGGTTTATTTAAGGGGGTTGGGTTAGATTAGGGGTATGTGGGTGGTGGGTTGTAATGTTGGGGGGGTATTGTATGTTTTTTTTTACAGGCAAAAGAGCAGAATTCTTTGGGGCATGCCTCGCAAAAATCCCTTTTAAGGGCTGGTAAGGTAAAAGAGCTTTTCAATTTTAATTTTAGAATAGGGTAGGGCATTTTTTTATTTTGGGGGGCTTTGTTATTTTATTAGGGGGCTTAGAGTAGGTGTAATTAGCTTATAATTGTTGAAATATTTTTATTATGTTTGTAATTAATTTTTTTATTTTTTGTAACTTAGCTTTTTTGATTTTTTGTACTTTAGTTAGTTTATTTAATTGTATTTATTTGTAGGTATTTGTAGGTAATTAATTTATTGATAGTGTAGTGTTAGATTTAATTGTAGATAATTGTAGGTATTTTATTTAATTTATTTATTGATAGTGTAGTGTTAGGTTTAATTGTAGATAATTGTAGGTAGTTTAGTTAATTAATTTATTGATAGTGTAGTGTTAGGTTTAATTGTAACTTAGGTTAGGATTTATTTTACAGGTAATTTGGTAATTATTTTAACTAGGTAGCTATTAAATAGTTATTAACTATTTAATAGCTATTGTACCTGGTTAAAATAAATACAAAGTTACCTGTAAAATAAATATGAATCCTAATATAGCTACAATGTAATTATAATTTATATTGTAGCTATATTAGGGTTTATTTTACAGGTAAGTATTTAGCTTTAAATAGGATTTATTTATTTAATAAGAAATAATTTATTTTGTTAGATAAAAATTATATTTAACTTAGGGGGGTGTTAGGGTTAGGGTTAGACTTAGCTTTAGGGGTTAATAAATTTATTAGAGTAGCGGTGAGGTCCGGTCGGCAGATTAGGGGTTAATAATTGTAGGTAGGTGGCGGCGACATCGGGGCAGCAGATTAGGGGTTAATAAATATAATATAGGGGTCGGCGGTGTTAGGGGCAGCAGATTAGGGGTACATAGGGATAACGTAGGTGGCGGCGGTGTACGGAGCGGCAGATTAGGGGTTAAAAATAATATGCAGGGGTCAGCGATAGCGGGGGCAGCAGATTAGGGGTTAATAAGTGTAAGGTTAGGGGTGTTTAGACTCGGGGTACATGTTAGGGTGTTAGGTGCAGACTTAGGAAGTGTTTCCCCATAGGAAACAATGGGGCTGCGTTAGGAGCTGAACGCTGCTTTTTTGCAGGTGTTAGGTTTTTTTTCAGCTCAAACGGCCCCATTGTTTCCTATGGGGGAATCGTGCACGAGCACGTTTTTGAAGCTGGCCGCGTCCATAAGCACCGCTGGTATTGAGAGTTGCAGTGGCGGTAAATTATGCTCTATGCTCCCTTTTTTGGAGCCTAACGCAGCCCTTCTGTGAACTCTCAATACCAGCGGTATTTAAAAGGTGCGGGGGGGGAAAAGCCAGCGTTAGCTACGCGTGTCGTTAACGACAAAACTCTAAATCTAGCCGTATTTTTTTTATCAAGATAAGATAGTTTTTAAGGACTCAGTATGCTTTTTTACCTAAAGTGATTTTTCGGATAACATCAATCAGGAGGTTATAGCCCATCTCCTTCTCCTGATCCAAATAATTAATTTGGTGGCCTCTTAATTTAGATATTGTAAGAGCATTAGAATTCTACTTTTAAATTAGAAAGCTTTTTATACAAACCTTTAATTTGTTTGTCCCTTGGTCCATGTAAATGTCAGAGGGCTACATCATTTTCTTTAGCTTTTTGGCTAAATCTCATGAATACCAAGGGTTTCTTGGAGACGGAATAGTTTTTTTTTTTCCAAAATGCATTATTGATCATTTTTCTAGATCACTTTCCTCTTCTTGGATTTTCAAGAATGAGCCTTATATTGGATATATCTGCAAGGCAGCAACATACTTTCTTTAAATTCTACTACTTTGATGGTGAAAGTCCTTCTAGCAGCAGTGTTTGGTAATTAGGTGTCTGCCTTTAAAAATGTTTTTTCCTGCTCAATTACTTATGGACTCCACAGCTTAGGTATTATTTTACAGGAGTGATGGCTCTTAGATTCTCACCATCTTATGAAAGTAAACAAAATGTATGCTTACCTGATAAATTAATTTCTTTCATTATTGTGTAACTTCACAAGACCTGCCCATATTAATTTTGTACGTTTTTATTTGCTCCTCATTTTCCCTACTTTGTCCTTTCCTGCCTTTCTGCTTCTCCTTCGTTGGCTATACGTCAGACTTGTATACCAGAGAGGTTGGAGGGATTAACTGCTCTTAGAGCTTTGGAAATCTTTGCCTCCTCCTAGTGGCCAGGAGTTGAATCCTAGGAGTAATAGTTTGTGGAATCTTACCAGCATCAAAAAAATGAATTTATCAGGTAAGCATAAATCCCCCCCACCCGCCAGTAAGTCACAATGTTCTCTGCCTGTGTCTTTGTTTTTTGCTTTTTTGTGTTCTAAAATGCAAATTAAAGTCTATATTTTTTTAGACAACAACTATTGGATTTCTGATTACTGTACTGTACTATTTTTCTGATGGTACTACTGTATATATACAAAACTGTTAAAAATCATATAAACATTGAGGCGGGGCGTAGACGTGCAGGAACATGGCTGCACTGTAAAAGAGCTCTGTAGCATTTTTCTCTTATATGGCTTCTAAAGCACGGATGACCTGCACCATTGCCTATGAAAACGGTGAAACATCATACCGTACCATAAATAGCCTAACTCGGCGTACAGCAACTGTTACTCAGCTGTCTAAAACCTCCAAGACTTGAGGAAACGAGCTCCGATTAGACGCCATCTTGTCAGCACGACCCGACATGACCACGCAGCACATCCACGGGGACAGGATCCAGTAGCTCCATACGAGACACCCTACTGCAAGTCCGCCATTATAAACTCTGGACATTAGACAAGGTACTGTCAGCCCACAATATTAACAGCGAGATTGGGTGCAGCACACTTAAACTGTTGATTGCAGCACCGCGCATGGACACGCTGTCTCGCTAAAGTGAAAGGCATGTAGGGCACCTGGCCCTAATACATAATAACTATACTTGGCCACAAGGAAGATGAGCATATGATAATCACTCAGAATATCTGACACTGCGTACCTCAATCTACAACACATCAGCCCCTAAGTTAAATCACTAGGGGCAGATGTGTTGCATGCAATGCAGCACGTTCTCTATTAATTCAAGTGTCCCTATAAACACTTTTTTAAAATAAAGAAACAGCTACATTATACCCCAAATCATTGTTTTGTCTTACAATAAGCACCTAGAACGGATTAATCAATAATACTGGACTTTCTCACTTTTATGCTTTCTGCACATGGCTACAAGGAGATCATCTAGAATGAATATAAAATCCACTAATACAAAATCTCCCTCAGTCAGCTCATTTTTCAAGCCCTCAAATAAAACTCCTCTTGCAAAGCATACTATACCTGAACACCTAAATAAAATGGAGCCTCAACCAGCCACAACCAAAACTCCATTACCACAAGATCAACTGTCGCAGATCCAACAAACTGTAGCATCTTTACCTTCCAACAATGATATAGCTGACTTGAAAGCATTCATTAAAAATGAAATCTCCTCATTAACGGCTAGATTTAGAGTTTGGCGGCCAAAGGGGTGCGTTAGCTACGCAAGCTTTTTTTCCCCCGCACCTTTTAAATACCGCTGGTATTTAGAGTTCACAGAATGGCTGGGTTTTCAGTGCGTTAGGCTCCAAAAAGGGAGCGTAGAGCATAATTTAACGCCACTGCAACTCTCGATACCAGCGGTGCTTACGGACGCGGCCAGCTTCAAAAACGTGCTCGTGCACGATTCCCCCATAGAAAACAATGGGGCTGTTTGAGCTGAAAAAAAACCTAACACCTGCAAAAAAGCAGCGTTCAGCTCCTAATGCAGCCCCATTGTTTCCTATGGGGAAACACTTCCTACGTCTGCACCTAACACTCTAACATGTACCCCGAGTCTAAACACCCCTAACCTTACACTTATTAACCCCTAATCTGCCGCCCCCGCTATCGCTGACCCCTGCATATTATTTTTAACCCCTAATCTGCCGCTCCGTACACCCCCGCCACCTACATTATCCCTATGTAACCCTAATCTGCTGCCCTAACATCGCCGACCCCTATATTATATTTATTAACCCCTAATCTGCCGCCCCCAACGTCGCCTCCACCTAACTACACTTATTAACCCTTAATCTGCCGACCGGACCTGAGCGCTACTATAATAAATGTATTAACCCCTAATCCGCCTCACTCCCACCTCAATAACCCTATAATAAATAGTATTAACCCCTAATCTGCCCTCCCTAACATTGCCGACACCTAACTTCAAGTATTAACCCCTAATCTGCCGACAGGAGCTCACCGCTACTCTAATAAATTTATTAACCCCTAAAGCTAAATCTAACTTTAACCCTAACACCCCCCTAAATTAAATATAATTTAAATCTAACGAAATAAATTAACTCTTATTAAATAAATTATTCCTATTTAAAGCTAAATACTTACCTGTAAAATAAAACCTAATATAGCTACAATATAAATTATAATTATATTGTAGCTATTTTAGGATTAATATTTATTTTACAGGCAACTTTGTAATTATTTTAACCAAGTACAATAGCTATTAAATAGTTAATAACTATTTAATAGTTACCTAGTTAAAATAATTACAAAATTACCTGTAAAATAAATCCTAACCTAAGTTACAATTAAACCTAACACTACACTATCAATAAATTAATTAAATAAAATACCTACAATTATCTACAATTAAACCTAACACTACACTATCAATAAATTAAATACAATTCCTACAAATAAATACAATTAAATAAACTAACTAAAGTACAAAAAATAAAAAAGAACTAAGTTACAAAAAATAAAAAAATATTTACAAACATTAGAAATAAATTACAGATACTCGTCGACTTACGACCGCGTTACGTTCTGACCTTCCGGTCGTAAGACGATTTGGACGTAAGTCGGACAAAATATATGGCATGTAAATAATATGGTCTATTGTGTGATGTGTTGGGCTGACATTTCATGATTAATAATAACAATAACACCAGAGTTGTTTTAAATTAAATTCCTTTACTAATACAGTATCATCACAGTATGAATAATAAAATAACCTTTACTGTACTGTACCTGTACTGTGCAAATAATAACATAACATTTACTGTGCAAATACTATTACTGTACTGACATTTACTGTACTGTACCTATACTGTACTGTAATAAAATAACATTTTTTTTTGTACTCTACCTGTAGTACTATGCAAATAATAACATAACATTTACTGTACCTGTACCTATACTGTACTGTAATAAAATAACATTTACTGTACTGTACCTGTACTGTGCAAATAATAACATAACATTTACTGTGCAAATACTATTACTGACATTTACTGTACTGTACCTATACTGTACCTATACTGTACTGTACTAAAATAACATTTTTTTTGTACTCTACCTGTAGTACTATGCAAATAATAACATAACATTTACTGTACCTGTACAGTAGTTTGCAGGAACTTTAACACTTATTTTACTTTAAACTTTTAAGAAAAGTAACTGAACTTAAATTTTTCTTTTACTGTACTTTTACAGTTATGTCATCAGAGTTACAGTATTATCATCTTGGTGAGTTGAGGCTGGAGGGGTTTCAGATGCAGTGTTCTTTACAAAAAACAAGCTGAGCTTTGTTTGACGCGTTTGTTTCTTTTTCTCCTCATAGATTTTACGATAGCCACGCACAGCTTCCTGAATTTGACGGTCAACCTTGTTAAATCTTTCAACACTCTGGTCCATGTTTTCAAAACAGGAGACAGCTTTATTTAGCAATGTAAAGCCTTCAGCCAACCCCTTCTCTGGTTCTTCTTCTTCTTTGTCTTCTTCCTCTCTCCTATTTTCCTCTGCAACTCTCTCTGCTTCCAGTTCTATTAGATCTTCATTTGAAAGTTCTTTTGACTCATAATCTAACAGCTCTTCTACATCTTCCACTTCACATTCCAATTCAAGATTGTTTGCAAGTCTTACAATGTTTTCTCGAATTTCATCGAGCTCTTCCCCTGTTTCAAATCTCTCAAATCTGGTCACATATCGTTTTAGGCACTTCTTCCAAATTCCATTCATGCACTTTTCTGTTACATCCTCCCACGCTGCTGCAATATTTTTTATGCACTGAAGAATGTTATAACTTTTCCAAAAATCACGCAATGTTATGTCATCATCAGCATCTGTAGCAGCTATGGCTTGGGCGAATGTAGATCTGAGGTAGTATGCTTTAAACGTGGCAATTGCCCCTTGGTCCATAGGTTGAATGAGTGGTGTTGTGTTAGGTGGCATATAAACCACTTTTACATCAGGATTAAGGTCACCCAGGTGTGGTGGATGTCCAGGTGCGTTGTCTAAAATCATTAAAATTTTGAACTGGATTACTTTCCCTAAGCAATATTCACGAACTTGGGGAATGAAACAGTTAACAAACCAGTCTGTGAACAATGCCTGAGTCATCCACGATTTAGCATTTGACCGGTAATACACAGGCAGCGTGTGCTTATTAATGTTTTTAAATGCACGTGGGTTTTCTGAGCGATAGATAAGAAATGGCTTAAGCTTAAAACCAACAACGTTTCCTCCAAGTAACAAGCTTACCCGATCCTTGAATGCTTTAAATCCTGGCATGGTTTTTGATTCTTGGTGAATGTATGTGCGCTCAGGCATCCGTTTCCAGAACAGACCCGTTTCATCAACGTTGAATATTTGTTCAGGTAAATACCCTCCCTCTTGGATTAATTCATCCAAAGTGTCAATGAACTTTGCAGCGGCTTCTGAATCTGCACTTGCTGCTTCTCCTGAAACCCGCACATTATGCAGACTGAATCTTCTTCTAAAACGTTTAAACCATCCAGTGCTTGCCTGGAAATTCTCTTTGTAATCCTCACCAGCTTTCTCCTTTAAAGTCTCAAACAAACTTTTAGCCTTCATCTGAATTGTTAGAAGGCTTATGGGTGTACGTTTTTGTATTTGATCTTCTATCCACAACATTAATAATTTCTCCATTTCATGAATGGGCCCTTGACGTTGTTTTGTTATTATTGTTGATTTCATTGGTGCGGAACCTTTTACAGCTTCACGTATGCGTTCCTTGTCCTTAATGATTGTGGAAACTGTGGAATGCGACAGTTTCATATCACGGGCAATCGCATTCACTTTTTTACCTTCGTCATACTGCTTTATTACTTTCATTTTTAACTCCAAATCAAGAGCTTTCCTCTTCTTTGTAGCCTCTTTGCCACTACACGGTACCGGCCTTTTGGACTGCGACATGGTCAGACCCATACAAAGGCTGCTGCTTACAGTCACTTCTCATCACACACAAGCACCGCCTTTGCGCACACAAGCACTGTCTTGCCGATGGTCGTAAGTACCGCCTTTGCGACCGATGGTCGTAAGTACCGCCTTTGCGCACACAAGCACTGCCTTGCCCCTTTACGCACATACGCAAATAAGCATCACCCTCAGTGCGACCGATGGACGTAAGTACCGCCTTTGCGCACACAAGCACTGCCTTGCCCCTTTACGCACATACGCAAATAAGCATCACCCTCAGCGCGACCGATGGACGTAAGTACCGCCTTTGCGACCGATGGTCGTAAGTACCGCCTTTGCGACCGATGGTTGCAAGTACCGCCTTTGCGCACGTATCGCCTCTTCAGTGCGACCGATAGTCGTAAGTACGGATGGCCGTAAGTCGCATAGGTCGTAAGTCGACGAGTATCTGTATAACAATTTTAAACTAATTACACCTACTCTAAGCCCCCTAATAAAATAACAAAGACCCCCAAAATAAAAAAATGCCCTACCCTATTCTAAATTACAAAAGTTCAAAGCTCTTTTACCTTACCAGCCCTTAAAAGGGCCCTTTGCGGGGCATGCCCCAAAGAATTCAGCTCTTTTGCCTGTAAAAAAAAAACATACAATACCCCCCCCAACATTACAACCCACCACCCACATACCCCTAATCTAACCCAAACCCCCCTTAAATAAACCTAACACTAAGCCCCTGAAGATCTTCCTACCTTGTCTTCACCATGCCAGGTATCACCGATTGTTCCAGGCTCCGAAATCTTCATCCAAGCCCAAGCGGGGGCTAGACATCCATCATCCGGCTGAAGTCTTCTATCAAGCGACGGCTGAAGAGGTCCAGAAGAGGCTCCAAAGTCTTCATCCTATCCGGGCAGAAGAGTAGATCCGGACCGGCAACCATCTTCTTCCAAGCGGCATCTTCTATCTTCATCCGATGACGACCAGCTCCATCTTGAAGACCTCCACTGCGGATCCATCCTCTTCTTCCGACGACTTCCCGACGAATGACGGTTCCTTTAAGGGACGTCATCCAAGATGGCGTCCCTCGAATTCCGATTGGCTGATAGGATTCTATCAGCCAATCGGAATTAAGGTAGGATTCCGATCAGCCAATAGAATGCGAGCTCAATCTGATTGGCTGATCGGATCAGCCAATCGGATTGAACTTGATTCTGATTGGCTGATTCCATCAGCCAATCAGAATTTTCCTACCTTAATTCCGATTGGCTGATAGAATCCTATCAGCCAATCGGAATTCGAGGGACGCCATCTTGGATGACGTCCCTTAAAGGAACCATCATTCTTCAGATGGACCTCGGAAGAAGAGGATCGGTCCGCGTTGGAGGTCTTCAAGATGGAGCCGTTCCTCATCAGATGAAGATAGAAGATGCCGCTTGGATCAAGATGGTTGCCGGTCCGGATGTCCTCTTCTGCCCGGATAGGATGAAGATTTCTTCCCGAAGATGGACTTCTTCATTTGCCGGTTGGATCCAGACTTCAGCCGGAGGATAGACGTCACTCTTCAGCCCCTGCTTGGGCTTGGAGGAAGATTTAGGAGGCTCTTCTGGACAGATCGGGACCCAGTGTGGTGAAGACAAGGTAGGGAGATCTTCAGGGGCTTAGTGTTAGGTTTATTTAAGGGGGGTTTGGGTTAGATTAGGGGTATGTGGGTGGTGGGTTGTAATGTTGGGGGGGGGTATTGTATGTTTTTTTTTTACAGGCAAAAGAGCTGAATTATTTGGGGCATGCCCCGAAAAGGGCCCTTTTCAGGGCTGGTAAGGTAAAAGAGCTTTTCTATTTTTATTTTAGAATAGGGTAGGGCATTTTTTTATTTTGGGGGGCTTTGTTATTTTATTAGGGGGCTTAGAGTAGGTGTAATTAGTTTAAAATTGTTGTAATATTTTTCTAATGTTTGTAAATATTTTTTTATTTTTTGTAACTTAGTTCTTTTTTTATTTTTTGTACTTTAGTTAGTTTATTTCATTGTATTTATTTGTAGGTATTTTATGTAATTAATTTATTGATAGTGTAGTGTTAGGTTTAATTGTAGGTAATTGTAGGTATTGTATTTAATTAATTTATTGATAGTGTAGTGTTAGGTTTAATTGTCTATAATTGTAGGTATTGTATTTAATTAATTTAATGATAGTGTAGTGTTAGGTTTAATTGTAACTTAGGTTAGGATTTATTTTACAGGTAATTTTGTAATTATTTTAACTATTTTAGCTATTAAATAGTTATTAACTATTTAATAGCTATTGTACCTGGTTAAAATAATTACAAAGTTGCCTGTAAAATAAATATTAATCCTAAAATAGGTACAATATAATTATAATTTATATTGTAGCTATATTAGGATTTATTTTACAGGTAAGTATTTAGCTTTAAATAGGAATAATTTATATAATAAGAGTTCATTTATTTTGTTAGATTTAAATTATATTTAATTTAGGGGGGTGTTAGTGTTAGGGTTAGGCTTTAGGGGTTAATCCATTTATTAGAGTAGCGGTGAGCTCCGGTCAGCAGATTAGGGGTTAATACTTGAAGTTAGCTGTCGGCGATGTTAGGGAGGGCAGATTAGGGGTTAATACTATTTATTATAGGGTTATTGAGGCGGGAGTGAGGCGGATTAGGGGTTAATACATTTATTATACTAGCGGTGAGCTCCGGTCGGCAGGGGGTTAGGGGTTAATTATTGTAGGTAGCTGTCGGCGACATTGTGGGGGGCAGATTAGGGGTTAATAAATATAATATAGGGGTCGGCGGTGTTAGGGGCAGCAGATTAGGGGTACATAGGGATAACGTAAGTGGCGGCGGTGTACGGAGCGGCAGATTAGGGGTTAAAAAATTTAAATATAGTGGCGGCGATGTGGGGGGACCTCGGTTTAGGGGTGCATAGGTAGTTTATGGGTGTTAGTGTACTTTAGAGCACAGTAGTTAAGAGCTTTATAAACCGGCGTTAGCCCAGAAAGCTCTTAACTACTGACTTTTTTCTGCGGCTGGAGTTTTGTCGTTAGATTTCTAACGCTCACTTCAGCCAACACTCTAAATACCGGTGTTAGAAAGATCCCGTTGAAAAGATAGGATACGCAATTGACGTAAGGGGATCTGCGGTATGGAAAAGTCGCGGCTGGAAAGTGAGCGTTAGACCCTTTAATGACTGGTGATGGTCAGCCGCTAATTCAGATGATGGCAGAGGCAGATGATCATCACATCAGATGATGACAGATCTAGTCCGACTCCTGTCCTTAGGCACTAGCTAGTAGTTCTAACTTCCCTCTTGTGACTAGTCTCTCTCCTCAGCTCAGTCTGACCTGCTGTCACTTGCTTTCAATGATCACGCCCCTAATTTTGAGCGCGGGTGCCATAGACGCGGTGCTGTGGATCATGTGGGCATGGCCACCCAACGCTGTAGTTAAAAAAAAACTGCCCTCCCTGCCAGCGGGGAGTTTAAAAATGTTTAGTAAGTGGTGTGTGTGTGCTAAAAAATGACACTTGCGCTGGCCGCACGGTCTGATAACCCTCAAAACGGGACAAAATTAATATTATTAAAGAAACAACGGGACAGGGGAAGAAACATAAAATAACGGTACTGCCCATTTCAAAACGGGAGGTATGGTCCGCCTATACCTAACCCACCCAGGGATGTGATTATGAAGTTTACACTCTTCCAACAAAAAGAAGCCATATGGAAACAGGCACGAAGTCAGCACTCAATATTATTCCAGGGACATAACCTCCAGGTTTATCAGGACCTATGTCCAGCTACTATTGAAAGAAGACGCAACCTACGCTTTATCACAACTACCTGCAGGAACACAAAATAAAATATAGATGGGGTTTTCCCTTCAGCCTTCTGGTACACAAGGACGGTAAATATTTAATTTACAGGGATCCAGAGGACCTAGAAGCTCTGTCTAAAAATCTAAACATCAAATTTCCACTACCTCCCTCTCAAGAAATGCCAAAAAGTGTCAACACGCAAGATCAACCACCTAAAACCCAAAGACCAATGTGGTCCAAAGTACCTAGAAGATACACAAAAGACTCTGTACCTAACTGATTAATTTTGAGCTTTATTCCATGAAGCCGCTTACTACAAAGTCAGTATCGCAGGTTGTATAAGTAATCTTCAAGTATACTAAGTGGACTAAATGTTATGTAATAGTTCTTATTTACTTAGTTAAGGAGGTCTGTATTATATATATATCACCTCCAAATGTTGACATGCTCCTAATGTATTAAGTGGACTAAATGTTATGCAATAGTTCTTATTTACATAGTTAAGGAGGTCTGTATTAGGTATATATCATCACCAAATGTTAATATGTTCCTTATTTAGGGCGCCTTCCCATGTTACTTGACTAAATCTGTTAGCGAATCCTACTATACAACAACGTGCCCTCTAAGGGGCCCATGACTTAGCAAAATATGATAGTTATACTGTATTACTTGTTTGCTCCACTATGGGTGGGGAGGCGTGGGCGTTACTGTAAAGAGGGGGGGCCTGGGCGGGGGGTGCTCACACAATCTGTTGCTATACTACCATAATGTGTGTGCCTTCAAGAGGGGCTCCTCACCGGGTGGGGGGATGTGCCCCTATAGATGATGGATGTTTGTTTACTTGTTATGCCCCCATGTCTTCCCCCATTTCTACTCTTATCACTTTACCTCATTCACCTCCTCTCATGCTAGACTGCAGGACTTCTCTCGTGCAGCACCTACCCTCTGGAACACTCTCCCTCGTGCTGTCAGGCTTTGCCCTAATCTTTCTTCCTTTAAATGTTCCCTTAAGACTTTTCTGTTCAGGGAAGCCTACCACCCAACTCAATAATAAATTAATTTCACTTACCTAACATTTTCCTCATCTAACATCCTTCTCAATATTGCAGTCCTCACCTCCTGTTTCTCAACCTCCTACCCTTCTAGATTGTAAGTTCCCACAGGAATAGGGCCCTCAATTCCTTCTGTATGTGTTTGTAAATTTTGTCCTGTATCTTACAAGTCTTGTATTGTTTTATTTAAATGAATTGTATCCATGGACAGCGCTGCGGAATATGTTGGCGCTTAATAAATAAAGTATAATAATAATAATTTTGCTATGCTAGACTATTACACATTTCACCAGGTATGATAGATGTGTCATCACTGCTAAATGTACAATGTTTCTTATTCAAGTAACTTTTATAAATGCCATCGAGGGGGAAACGCTTCCTCAACAATTCTCTTTCAATGAAAATGTTATTGTTTATTTTAGTTATGTTACACTATACCTCTTGTCTTTACTGCACTCTCCAGTTAACAATACTCTCACATGGCGACTTGCCCTGTACTACTGACACCTACATAGCCATTGAACCAGTTCTCACTACTAACAAATGCCCTAAATATACTATCCTACACCCAAATGGCTGAACACTCAAATAGAAAATCACCCCTAAACTCATTAAGGATCCAATCTATTAATACTAAAGGACTAAATATCCCCTCAAAAAGAAAACAGGCCCTTAGAGACTTTAATAGATGTAAATCAGATCTGGTATTCATCCAAGAATCACACTACCTTAAAGGAAGAGAACCACTCACGTTTACTCTTAAATTTGGAAACTGCTACTATGCTTCCAATGCCAAATCTAAAAAACACGGGGTGGGTATCCTAATAAGAAAAAAACATTCCTTTTAAAAAATTGAAAACCTTTAGAGATAAGGCAGGCAGATACATTATTCTGATAGGATTGCTTTACAG
This sequence comes from Bombina bombina, assembly GCF_027579735.1. NCBI lineage: Eukaryota > Metazoa > Chordata > Amphibia > Anura > Bombinatoridae > Bombina > Bombina bombina. The sequence continues at coordinate 1,472,466,379 of NC_069499.1, read as the reverse complement.
ACGACCGGTCACGTTAGTCTGTATATACACCCCTAACACCAAACAATCTACTTTCATCAACACAGTAACCAATCTCATTTTAGAACACCAGAAAGGTATATTAATAATTTGTGGTGACCTAAATATGCCTCTTAATCCATCATTAGACTGCTCCTCCTCCATTTCCTCAGTCCCCAAATCACAAATAACATGCACTCTTAGCTCTTTGAAAAAATTAACAGTACAAGACCTATGGAGGTCCCACCACCCAGGCAAAGAAGACTATACATTTTACTCATACCCACACAAACAATATTCGAGAATCGATTATATCTTCACGGATGTCACGGGCCTCTCACTAATTACTTTTACCAAAATTACACCTATAACATGGTCAGATCATGCATCTGTTTTAGGCACATTAACATGGCCATCTAAACCCATACAGGACTACATATGGAAAATGGACGAACACATCATCTCCGATCCCATTATAACCTAACAAATTTCCAAATCTATAACGGAATACTTTATTCACAACAATATACCGGATGTGTCCCCGATAAACATCTGGGAAGCCCACAAAAGTGTGATACGAGACGAGCTTATTGCGATTAAGGCCTCCATTAATAAACAAAGACTCGCATCTCTTGCATCGTTGCTCACAGAAATCGAAAAATTAGAAACCCAACACAAACATTGCCCCTCCGACCACACCCTCCTTCTTACCACCCAATCTGAAAAAGACAAATTACCGTCCTTCTTAAACAAAGAGCATAAGCGCCAAGCATTTTGCTTACAACAAATGAATTATGAAGGTCGCAACAAAGCTGGACGATCTCTGGCCAGATACCTAAGATTAAAACAGCAAAAAAACTATATCCTACACATCAAAGATGACAACAACAAAACACACTCCTCAACTCAAGCCATTTCCAACACCTTCAGAACATATTTTCAAAACGTATACAATTTGAGTACCAGCGGCCCCAAAACATACACACAAGACATGAAACTGAACAATATAAATACATACCTTTCATCCCTCAACTTACCCCACCTCACAACCAACCAACAAACCCAACTGGAAGACCCCATATCGCATGAAGAAATTCAACTAGCCATTAAAAATCTCCCTGCCGGGAAATTGCCAGGCCCAGATGGCTTTAGTAACCGATACTTTCCTGGAAGAATTACTCCCCCATATTACCTCATTCTTTAACCATATAGAGGACTCTAAATAGTTCTCCGCCTGTTCACTTGAGGCCCATGTCATCCTTCTCCCAAAACCAAAGAAATCCCTAGATCACCCATCACATTACCGCCCCATTTCGCTAATTAACTCAGATGTAAAAATCTATACAAAAATACTGGCAAATAGACTGAATCTGGTCCTACCAAATCTAATCCACAACAATCAGGTGGGCTCCCTTCCTATAAGAGAGGCGAAAGACAACACGGTAGGGCTCTCAATTTCATTCAATACATGCAAGATAGAGAGGTCCATGGATTTCTGCTGTCAATAGATGCAGAAAAGGCCTTTGACCGTGTTGGCTGGGACTTCCTCAAAGCTACCCTGATTAATATGGGCCTGGGTCCCAAAATTATTAACATAATTTTTGCTTTATACTCTCACCCTAATACAAAACTACTCATTAACGGCACACTATCCAGTACATTCAACATCTCTAATGGAACACGACAGGGATGTCCCCTCTCTCCCCTATTGTTTGCGTGTTTCATAAAAACCCTGGCTGCAAAAATCAGACAGAATACATTGATCACTGGAATACAAATTGGAGCACAATCCTACGTAATGTCCTTATTCGCAGATGATATTTTATTTTCTATCACTAACCCAATCACCTCAATACCTACCCTAATGCAAGAATTTTATACTTTCCAACTCCTCTCCAATTTTTCGATAAATGCTTCCAAATCCGAAGCCCTAAACATTAACCTAGACAATACTGAACTGGAAAAAGCTAAAACCCTAATGCCATTCACATGGCGCAGGAGCTCCCATTCATTACATTACCTGGGGATAGAACTAACCACCTCTGTAGAACAAACTTTCAAACAAAATTATCTCTCCATACAAAAATCAATTATTAGGGACTTATCTTTGTGGCTCTCCAAGAAGCTTTAATGGATGGGCAAAATAAATGTCCTAAAAATGAACATCTTTCCAAGACTCCTGTATATACTACAAACCTTACCAATCCCAATTCCTAGAAATTACATACCTACTATACAGAAAGCATTCAGCTGGCGCCCCCCCAGGATAAATAAAAACATTATGCAAACTCCCAAGCTTCAAGGGGGCCTAGGTATACCTAATATATTGAAATACTGACATGCCATTTTCTTGCAAAGGATTATTGATTGGTGTATACACTTTGAACACAAAAGATGGGTTCAATTAGAACATCCCATATCAAACACACCACACCTAGGAAAGATCTGCTGGAACTTAGATCACCCACTGTCCAAGCAACCCCCCAATATGCCACTGATGGCTGAAACATATAGATCATGGGAAACTATAATATCCATATACCCCCACATATCTTTTAAATCTTCTCCATTAACCTCAATTATAGATAATGGACAATTTACACTAGAAACACAACCAATGAGAGACACCCCAAAATCCTTTTATAGAGACATTCCAATACACTACTTAATAATGAACGAAAAAATACTAGCACAATCATATTTAGTTGACAAGGGGTACAACTTCTTTCGCAATTGGTTTCTGTATGCTCGCGTTCACCACTTTATAACAACACGTAAACACTCCAGACCACTGACCAACTTCTAACAATTATGTGTTAGACCTCCACCAATATCACATACCCTATCATCAATTTACAAAATACTAACATATAATCCCCCAGGCCACCTACTTCCTTTCCTTGAAAAATGGGAAGAAGAACTAGGCATTATGATACTACCCCAAACTACTAGTGTTTTAATCTTCCAAAATATTACAAAAACATCAATCTCACTCTCCATGCAAGAGATCAACCTGAAAATCCTACATAGGTGGTACCTTTCCCCAGCTAAACTAAATCGCTTATACCGCAACAAATCCAAACACTGTTGGAGATGTGGCCATGGATGTGGTAATTTAGCTCATATGTGGTGGTGGTGGTGTAATGTAGTCCAGAATTTCTGGAGAAATGTAATTGGAGAAAAAGAAAATATTTTAAGTATTCAGTTTCCCCTAGACCCCACAATCTGGCTTCTAGGCAAACCTCCCAACATTAAAATTAAACACTGCCTTAAATTATTCTACATCATGACTATCAGCGCCAGATATTTTCTAGCCAGAAATTGGAAAAACAAAAAGAAGTCCCTTCCTTAAAGCTGTGGACAATCAGAGCCTCAGAACTCCTCGACCTTCAAGAATATTATTATATTATGCTAAAATGGAAATATACGTTGAAATGACCACACTTTGGGAACAATATCTCAAAACTTAAATACCCCGCTTTTGAAGCGTCAAAATGGCTCAATTTAAAATATGAGTGTCTTACCGCACTTTATTAGAATAAATAAGTTGTTAACAATAACATAACGACATAATTAGGACATACTGGTTGTATACATAAACAACAAGGCGGGTTGTCAACTAATGTCCTTAATTAAGAAGTCAGACAACTTGGCTGGACTTGTGCAGTATCCTCTCTTCCCTCTCTCTCTGTACTTTTCCCCCCTTTCCTCCTTCTTTCTACTCTTCTCTCCACTCCC